>NW_007731841.1:39691-42033 GCF_000696425.1 Galeopterus variegatus
TGTGCTATATTGACAACTCTTCAACAGATCCAACATTTGAGTCTGAAGGTTATGGTTTCAAGAATAAAGGTGACAAAAGAAACAACTATTTAAATATGAATTTTGGAAGTGGTGTATGGCGTAGTTACACAAGCTCAGGACCGAACACAGAAGACCCAGCTATGACGCCATACACCACCACCCTGATGAACCTCAGCCAGGGCAATTTAACTCCTTGCTGGAGCTAAAGTACATGGTCACTCAATCCCCTAACAGTTCCAACATTCTAGGATCCTGTGATGAAGGATTTGATCCATACATCTGTTCTAAGTGGTCATAATAATGTCATGTAAGGACTCGGCCAGTCTTTACTATAGGCAAAAAGAGATGAGATTTGGGGACACTAAGAAATCCACCATATTGTACATTCAAAGAATCTGGTTATGTAAAAGTTTAGAATAAGAAAGAAAGGAATCCCTAATAACCACTTTATCTCCCTACACTTGTCCCTGATGCCTTAAAAATGAAGATCCATGGGTGAAATTTCAGGTGGTACACTGAGAAAACACTTAAAAGTTCAACTGGAAAGGCATTATGGTCAAACTTCACGTCATAATTTTGTCATGAACCATCCTTCTCTCAGGAACTAATAACAAATTTCTATTTANTCAGGTGGTACACTGAGAAAACACTTAAAAGTTCAACTGGAAAGGCATTATGGTCAAACTTCACGTCATAATTTTGTCATGAACCATCCTTCTCTCAGGAACTAATAACAAATTTCTATTTAGGGCATAAAGCTAGACTCACACCAGAAGTAAGAGGGAGATTCAGAATATGGGCTTCATGTTCACTGCACTGCCCCCCATGACTCACTCAGAGATCCAAAAGCTTGGGTATAGGGGCAGTTGCCTTAAGTGTCCATAGGATTGAAAATGCGTTCTGTTAGAAAGCCTAGTTATTTGAAACTATGAGTTACTGTAAGTGCAATGAAAATGATCAATGCTATTCCAGTTGGAGACTCTCTTGGCCCACGAATAAGCAAAAACTACCTAACTGAAAACATTAGACACAGAACTCTCAAAAAGGGAGTTCCAAAAATTATCGTTATTGCTATATTGTTGGATTTGACATTTTTGTCCTCAAAATTTTATTCTAAAATTATCACACATATCATTCATTCATTCAACACTCATTTCAGTGTGTGTTATGTGCCAAGCAAGAAACCTGAAGTTGACAAAAAATTAGATAGAGAAGATTTATATTATCTAAATAGCTTGTTTTCTAGTTGGAGAAACAGGCTATAAAAAAACTTCTTCTGTATATGTAACATAAGAAAATGTGTCAGAGGCTACATGTGATTTGCAACTTGCTACAATTCCTAGGTTAATATGGTTTAAGGTTTGAAAAGGAACATAAACACATGTAGTCCAAATATCCATCCAGTCGTCTCTATAGATCCCCAACAAGTGGCTGTCCAGCGTATTCTAGATATCATCTGATAAAGAGGAACTCACTCCCTCCAATCTATTGGAACAAACTCTTTTCCCCAGTAGATCCTGATTCTAAGCCATGCGTATTAGTCAAGGTTCTCCAGAGAAACAGAAGCAATAGGATATATAGAGATATAGAAGAGAGGATTTATTATGGGTAGTGGTTTATTTGACAGTGGAGACTGAGAGGTCCCACAATACACCAACTGCAAGCTGTAGAGCCAGGAAAGCCAGTCATGTAATTCGGTCTGAGTTTGAAGGTCTGAGAACCAGGAGAGCCAATGGTGTAACTCCCAGTCTGAGCCCAAAGTGGAGAGAGTTTGTGCTGGTATGAGACCCAGAGTCCAAGGGCCCTAGAACCTGCAACTCTGATGTCTGAGGGCAGGAGAAGCTGATGTCCCAGCTTAAAACGAGAGAGCAATTTCACCCTTCATCTTTTTGTTCTATCCAGGCCCTCAATAGATTGGATGACGCCCATTCACATTGGTGAGGGCTGATCTGCTTCACTCAGTCCACTGACTCAAATACTAATCTCTTCCAGAAACACCCTCACAGACATATCCCGAAATAATGCTTTACCGGTTATCTGGGATCTCTTAACCCAGTAAAGCTGATGTATAAAATTAACCATCACACTATGTAAATCAAGTAAGAATTCCCATCCACAAAAGGTATTTCTGAATACTAGAGGGCAGTGGTCACCTTCTCCCTGACTGATCTAAGCCATCCCCAGAGCCTTCATCCCACCTTTATGAAATGGCATGAAGTATCAGGCCATCACTGAGGTCACTCTCTTATGAACAAGTTCCAGTTTGTCTATATCTCTCTTGAAATATGAGATCCCAAGCTAAGCACAATAACAGGAGAATA
>NW_007731841.1:42273-44501 GCF_000696425.1 Galeopterus variegatus
CGAGAGAGCAATTTCACCCTTCATCTTTTTGTTCTATCCAGGCCCTCAATAGATTGGATGATGCCCATTCACATTGGTGAGGGCTGATCTGCTTCACTCAGTCCACCGACTCAAATACTAATCTCTTCCAGAAACACCCTCACAGACATATCCCGAAATAATGCTTTACCGGTTATCTGGGATCTCTTAACCCAGTAAAGCTGATGTATAAAATTAACCATCACACTATGTAAATCAAGTAAGAATTCCCATCCACAAAAGGTATTTCTGAATACTAGAGGGCAGTGGTCACCTTCTCCCTGACTGATCTAAGCCATCCCCAGAGCCTTCATCCCACCTTTATGAAATGGCATAAAGTATCAGGCCATCACTGAGATCACTCTCTTCTGAACAAGTTCGAGTTTGTCTATATCTCTCTTGAAATATGAGATCCCAAGCTAAGCACAATAACAGGAGAATATAGGGATCTGATAGATCTGTGTTAGAACCTCATCTCTAAACCTGCCAACTGCTTGACTTTCAGCAAGTTGATTAACCTCTCTGAGTCTGTTTCCACATCTAACCTTCCATGTAAAAAGGATTAAATGTTTCATTACATCCCTCAAAGGCTGATTGTGAGGATTAAATGTGATGGTGTTTATATTACACTTAGTACAGTATCTGATACGTAACAAGGGTTTAATAAATGGTAGTTGCAATATTGTTAATGTTTTTACTCTCCAGCTGTAATCTGACTAGCCCAAAGTCAGGCATGACTGTTAAATTATCTTTGATGTTGTTTAAAATTTACTTGAAGACTCCATTGCTTATTTTCCTTTTTTACCTTTTGGTTGCAATTCTATGCTTTTGCTTTTTTATTCCTCAATTTCTTGGTTTAGTAACTTACCTATCCTGGCTTTTGTTTTCATCCCACTTTTATTTAGAAAAAAATTCTGAGTGGGGATACCTGAGCCATGTGTCACAGTAAATCTAGTGTGTGGGTTCAAGATAAATATCTTATTCCCAATTGACAGAATCATAGTGCAAATTCCAAATTAATCTAACATGCTCTCCATTTTTGCTTGAAAAATAATTAAGGAAGGATATATTTCAGGTTTTATGCTTCCTTATCCAAATTATGTACAGATGCTGCATGGAAATATATTCTTAATAGCTACATTAACTATGTTAAGTTCACTCACATCATTGTCATTCATGTCTAATTAACCTAAATGCTCAACTGGGAGTAGTAAGAACTTGCACAAGGCAAGGAGAGTGAGTCATGTGGCTCTCCCAGCCCCCAGTGCTATGATCTGAATATAAAAGGTAAGGAGAGGGAAATGAAGATGAATGCTCAAGATCAAGAGGGGTCACTGTCGGAGGACCTGGCAGGACCGCCTCAACAAAGATCTGAAGTCACTGGGCATGGAAACTTTCTTTTGAAAAGGAAAGCACTTATGAAACAATAATATAGTAAGAAAAAGCATAAAATTGCCCTTATGAATTCAAATCTAGACAGCATTTTGAAAGGGGTATACAAAGTTATTTTCTTATAATTTTAACTTGTCAGAAATTAAACATTTAGTCAGAGTGACATCCAGTTCTTTGTGTAGTATTCCTGACAATTGTGTATCCTGCCTCTGTTGATTATGTCCACTGACGAGGGGCTTACCACCTCAAAAGCATCGCATTCCACTGATTAGGTCTCTTTTGGTTAGACATATCTTCCTTTTATCTAACTGAACTCTATACCCTCCATAACTCTCCCCATGCTGTAACTGGCCTGTGTCCCCTAGAGTGACATATCAGGAAGCTCAGCAGGTGGGAGATTGACAGGAAAGAGCTGGTGGGTTTCTGGAAAATATTTTTGGAAATAGGACATAGAGGAACCAACCAGAAGACTTAGTAATTTAATATTCACTGTATCTTTCATACTCAACCTCCTGTCCCTTGACTACTACCCCCTGCATTCTCTCTGTCATTTCTCTTGCTCAATTCCTCTCTCATGTTGCTCTTTTTTGTTTATAGAAAACTTCCAATTGACTTTCTGAATACCTAAATACTTTCTGTCTGTGAAATGCTCAGATTAACCATCAATGCAATCTTCTAATCATTGTCCTTTATTCTATCGTATTGTTATTTTATATTGCATTATATATTATATGTTTTAACTTTATATTTTTATTTTATTATTTTATTGTATTATATCATTGTACTTTATTTTGTCATTTTAATTATATAATGCTCAA
>NW_007731841.1:45063-87601 GCF_000696425.1 Galeopterus variegatus
GGTTATTTTATATTGCATTATATATTATGTTTTTATTTTATATTTTTATTGTATTATTTTATTGTATTATATCATTGTACTTTATTTTGTCATTTTAATTATATAATGCTCAATTTCTTTGTTTATCTCATTCTACTGAGACTAAGTCTGTAGTAAGAGTAGGAAGAGGGAAATTGGGCAATGAGTGATAGTTCATAGCTCAATCCAAAACAGTAAGATCTGTTTCAATTGCTTAATTCGGGCAAATACATTTTTTTGCCTAGCTTATCAGCATCATATGCTCAGTTTTCCACTTCACTTTCTTGATGTTGACTCAAGCTACAATTTGTCTCATTAGTTCATTACCAATACACAATTATTATATGCAAAATTTAAAAATAAAGTAATGATTACAGTTGCAATTTTAAGTAGTTGAAACATTATCAAGCACTGAAATTAAAATATCTATAGTGTCAATGTAATATATTAGGGTACTTAAAAGTTTTTAGAAAGATTTATGTTATCTTTTGATTTTATTTTTCCATGAACTGTTTGAAGTGCCCTCATGTAACTGATGTAAAAAAAACAAAAAGCACAAATTTAGATGCTAAATGAGACAGTGACTGTGAAAGAATATTCTTTTCTTTAATTAACAATTGAATAAATCATAAATAAGTATGCTATTGTAGGGAATCAGAATATGCCACCCCAAAATATGCCACTTTGGCCTAAGGATTATTTTGAGCTGGAGGTAAATGAGAACAGATGCAGAAAGAAGCCTACTCTGACCTTCCTTTAACTGACAAAAGCAAAAACTTCCAAGAAATGAGGACTGCCATAAGTACCCTCTCCCAAGGAAATGTTAAGACCACGAAAAAGATGGAAAGTTGGCACCAAAATGGGTCAGCAAACAAACCTTACTAAAATAACCTTTACGGTACATTAGTTTCCCCCATATATTTACCTTCCAAAGGCTTGCTGCCCCTAAAAGCCTGAAACACTTTTCCTTTGTCTTGTCTCTACAAATGTATTGTTCTTTGTTCAGATAATATAAGGTACTTCAAAAAGCTCATGAAAAGATTCATATTATCTTTGAATTCTGTTTTTCCACAAATGTTTGAAGTACCTTGTAGGCCCAAGTTTTAATCATGTCTTTGAGTTACTCATCACATGTATGTTTGGTTTTCATCACGCTGTCTGGTTTTCTCTTGTTAGTTTTTCTTTTATCAGTTTAATCTCCTGGGTCCCCGTCAGAGAACCTAGGAGGATAATCCTCTCCTACGCTATATAGAATAGTATGATATTCTACTAATAATATAAAAGTATAGTAATAAATAAGTAAACTATACAGAATATTAGATGTTAAGCTTAGGATGCTATAAAAAAGGACAAGTGCAGAGTTGCCAGACAAGCCCTAACTGAAATGATACAAACTTAAATGAGATGAGAGTACACAGGTGAATATCTGGGACAAAAATTCCCTCTGGAAGCACCAATGCAAAGGCAAGAGGTAGGAGTGTAACTGGTGGGTTCAGAGGCTCATGCATCCAGAGCAGAATAGAACAGGAAAGCAGTAAGAGCCAACACCAAAAATAAAATGGTAATTCAAGTCATAATGGAACTTAATGGCCATTATAAGGACTTGGCTTTCACTCTGAGTGGCAAAGAGAGCCAAAGGAGCATTAGAGCAGAGAAATGACAAGATCTGACTTAGGTTTTTCACTTAACTTGGCTGCTTGATTGAGGTATACTTTGGAGAAGGGGAGAGATTAGGGGGGCCAGTTATGAGACTACCAGTAAAATAGACTGAGAAAAAAATGAGGTAGAAGAAAAATTGAGAGTGTGGTGTCCTGTAAGCCAAATAAAGGAAGTTAATCAAGCAGAAGCGTGTGATCAACTACGTCCAATGCTGTTAATACATCAAGTAAAATGAGGACTAAGAACTGAATGCTGGATTTAGCCATGTGGAAGTCTTTATTATCTTGAGAAGAGCAGGTTCAGAGGAGTGGCAACACAAAGACCAGATTAGATATGGTGTAAGAGAGAGCAGAAGGAGAGCAAGTTTTGCTGCAAAGGAATGCAAAATAATGCAGCTGCTGGTGAAGTGCTGTCAAAATAATTATTTTTTTAATTGGAGAAATAATGCTTATTTGTGTGCTGGTGAAAATAATCCACTAGAGAGGTGAATAACTGATGATGGAAAGAAAAAAGAGAATCATTGGGATTATATCCTTGGGAGGTGAGAGGAAATAGGATTCATGAACAAGTGAAGAGATTGGCTTCAGATAGGAATGGAGATACTTCCTTCTATGGCGATGGTCATCAATGCTGGCGCTGGCAGAAATATTCTCTGGGGAGAGCTTTTTTTTTCTTTTCTTTTTTTCTGTTCTTATTTTATTTTGTTTTGTTTTGTTTTATTTTATCAATATACAACATAGCTGATTTTCGTGTCCCTTTACCAATTCCTCTTTCTCCCCTCCCTCTCCACCCCCCCATCAACATCATATCCATTCATTTCTCTTAACAAGTTCAAGAAATTTTTATGATTTGTTTGTTGTGTCTTCTCCCGTCACCCCCCACCCCCCGTTTATTTGTTTGTATATTTATTTATTTACTTTTCTTTTATCACTCATCAGTTTATTGAAATTTTATTGAAATTGTGCAATGTGGAGAACCAGATGTCTGATCAAAGAGGTGACACACCATTGTTGCAGGCACTGGGCTCTGTACCTTTATCTATACCTTTCCATTAAGAAAATCCTTGCGCTTTCCATTCTTCTTTCAGTCTGGTACATTTTTTTTAACTTCTTTTTTTTTAATTTGTTTTTTCTTAATTGACCCATAACAATTGTATATATTCGTGCAGTATAATGTGACATTTGGGTACATTTAACAGTGTGCAATGATCATTTCAGGGTATTTAGCGTATCCATTATGTCAAACAGTTGTCAAGTCTTTGTGGTGGAAATATTCAGCAACCTCTTGACTAGCTACTTGAAGTTACACAGTAGTTTGTGGTCTCCCTATATTGCTATTGAACAATAGATCTTATTCTTCCTATCCCTCTACAATTTTGTATCCACTGACCACCCTCTCCCCATTGCCCCTTCCCCTGTCAGTCTTGTAACCACTATTCTACTCTCTTCTTCTATGTGATAACTTTTCTAGCTTCCACATATGAGTGAGACTATGCAGTATTTCTCTTTCTGTGTCTGGCTTATTTTACTTAAAATAATTTCCTGCAAGTTCTTTCATGATGCTGCAAATGGCAGAATTTCATTTTTTTAATGGCCGAGTAGTATTTCATTGTGCATATATGCCATATTTTCTTTTTTCAGTGGTGGTTGCCAAGACTTTAGTCAGAGAAAAGTGACTCAGTTTGAAGTAGTTTCCATTCCAATAAAAGATGTGCTAAGACTGCAGATACGGTGCTTTATTTTGAAATTGTTGTAGCAGATTTAATCCAAAAATAAATTTATTTCTTACGGAAAATTCACTTTGTTTTTTTTAATTGAAATGTAATTGATTATACATACTTGTCAGGAACAATTTAATATCAGTACCTGTATGCAATATGTGATGCTCAAATCAGGATAATTAGCATATTCATCATTACAAAATGTAATCATTCTTTGTATCCATTAACCAATTTCTCACTAAACCCCTTCCCCCTCCCCCTTTCCCATCTCTAGTAACACAGTTCTGTTCTCTCCATTTGAAAGTTCAATGTTTTTATTGTGATTGTTGTATCTTTCTTTTTTATTTATTTGTTTTTTTAGTTCCCACTTGAGAGTGAAGACGTGTGGTATTTCTTACTCTGTACCTGACTTATTTCACTTAACATAATTTTCTCTAAGCTCATCCATGTTGCTGAGAAAGGCAGAATTTCACTCTTTTTTATGGCTCAGTAGCATTCTATTGTGTATATATACCACATTTTCCTTATCCAGGTGTCCATCGATGGACATTTAGATTGGTTCCTACTCTTGGCTATCGTAAATAGAGCTGTGATAAACAGTGCAGGTATCCCTTCAACATGTTGATTTCCATTCCTTTGGCTATATGCCCAGCAGTGGGACTATTGGATCATATGGCAGTTCTATCTGTAGTTTTTTGAGAAATCTCCATGCTGTTTTACATAAAGGCCGCACTAATTTACAGTCTCACCAGCAGTGTAGGTTGGTTCCCCTTTTTCTTTATCCTCACCAGCATTTGTTATTCTCTGTCTTTTTGATAATAGCCAGTCTCTCTGGAGTGAGAGGATATCTCAATGTGGTTTTGATTTGCATTTCCCTGATGCTTAGTGATTTTGAGCATTTTTTCATGTGTCTGTTGGCCATACACATTTTCTTTATCTAGTTATCCATCGATGGGCATTTAGGCTGGATCCAAATCTTAGCTATTGTGAATACAGCTGAGATAAATATGGGAGTGTGGATATTCCTTCAACTTGTTGATTTCCTTCCCTTTGGATACCCCTGGGAAGTCTTTTTAAAAACATAATACCCAGGCCCCAAATGAAGGTCCTGATTTAATTAGTCTGGAGCAGGAGCTGAGGCATCGGTAGTATTATAAAGTTCCCAACTAATTCCAGTGTGTCCACAGGGCTGAGAGCCACTGCTACATTTGGTGTAAGAGAGAACAGAAGGCAAATGCTGGTGGGTGAGAAGATCTGTGGAAGTTCTTTGCTGACCCTTTGATTTTCTCAATAAAGCAGGAAGCAAGGCCATCAGGGAGGAGTGAGGATGAAGAAGATGTTCTAGGCTTTGAGGAGAGAGGAGAAATGGTAACAGGCATGCAGAGAGTGAAGAGTAACAAACTGGTGAAGAACAGTATGACTGCCAAGAAGCATTCGAGGCCCATTTTAGGAGTATGGTTACAAATTTAAAGTGAGACAACCAGTCAACCTGTTTTTCTCAAGCTTCAGTCAGCTGCACAAGTGCAGAAATAGAGGAATTGGTTTTAAAGAAGATTGTGTTTATCTAAGCAAGTACATAAAGAGGCAAAAGAAGGGCAAGTGAGTCAAGAGTGCATGCAAGGTAGTCAGCATAAGGACTGACTATAGGACTAAAATTAGGCAGGAGGGTTGAGACAATAAAGAGAGTGAAAGACAGTAAACGAGATAGTAAGACTAATGGATTGAAGATCCTAGAGGGATCAATGAAGGATTAATGAAAGATACTAGAAGGATGTCAGGATATTAAAAAAAAAATTAAATTAAAAAATCACAGGTGATTGTCAGACATCAGCACAGCTGAAACTGAAATTCTTTGTGGGGTATAGTTATTGGTGATGCAAAAGCCATGGGTTTAAGTGGCTGATTAGAAAGTAGGACAAACTACTGGAGAAGGGAAGTGCAAGGAACTAAGCTAAGAAGTGCTGGAAGGATTATATACATGTGCATTAAAATTTTCATCAGCTAAAACAGGAATGGAAATGGACAGTAGAAAGAGGTAAATCATAAAGAAATGTGAAAGAATAATTCAAGGATCAGTTGATAGGAACACCGAGAGGTAGAGAATCATAAGCCTATTGATATAAAACTCAACACTGGGGTGTTTTAGGGAAGATGAGAGGGAATGATCTAAAAGTGGCAATAGTAACTAGGGATCCTTCCCCACTTGCAGCCTTGATAGTAGTATATTGGAGGAAAAAATGCCACCACTTAAGATACCTGCAGGGTAAGCAAGATCCTCTGAGGAGCCAGTTTGCTATTTGTGCAAGAAAGTGAAGGATGTATTCAGAGAAGAGGTTGAGGATATGGGGAGTTCTGCTTATGATGGACAATTAAGGGCCCACCAGAAAGGTTTTGGGAGGTGGTTAAGGATGAGAGAAAGAGATAGAATAGGAGATAGGCAAACCTAATGGGAATTAGAATGTGGAAAAGTCTGGAGTTTCTTGTGGAGGATAATTTAAAAGGAATAAAGGGCAGTTGACGCTAGTCCTAATGGATTCAAAGCAACATGTGGCAGTGAGGCTGACAGTGTTTAGAAAAAATGGAAAAGTGATCTAGAGTTCTCTCCTGACCCCTTTGGTAAAATCAAGGAGATCTGAAATAATGGAGTCCTAATTACAATGCACAGATCCCTCTTGACCCCTAGGACCCAGGTAGAAAATCTAGTGGATGTGGTCTTAGCCCTCCTGTTGGTGGAATGCAGGTTCCCTCTTTAAAACTTAGATTAGAATTTGGTAAGAAAAGCATATCTTTTTTTAGAATATCAAGGTGGCAATGGCAATAATGAAAAGAACACTGGATTTGGAAACAAAACACTTGAATTTAAATCTCGAGTATAATAATTGGTAGTCAGACTAGTGGTTTTCACAGACTTCACCAGTTGCTCACGGCCATCACGGCCCTAGAGAGATTCATGGTCATACAACTTTCCCTTAGCACACTATTCAGTTTCTGTTATCCTAATTCTAGCATATTATTTGGGAAGAGTTAGAATCATTAATAATCATAATAATAACTATACTCTCGTGGAACATAGGTTGCAAGAATTGTGGGATAAGAAAGCCAGTAGAACTGGGTGGGAAATTCAGTATCAAGAGTCAAGGTGAGGTCAAGTCAGCAGAGGAAGCCCACCAAGGGTCCCCAGATCAATCACGATACAATTTACACATGGAGAGAACACACAATATATCAATACAACAGCAGCAGATGGCAAATGAAAAGCAACACAGACCATTTGACACTCCCTTGATGCTAAAACAATCCAAAAGCCTTTGGAATTCAGGATTAGACTTGGTGAGAAGGGCAGGAGAAGGGAAGTAGAGAAATTAATCTATTCACACAAAATAAACTTAAGTTTTAATCCAGAAGTGACTGTATAACCTTAAGTTGGAAAAATTAATTCTCCTTTCTCAAAGTAAAAATGAAATCTTGAGAGCTAAACTAAATCCAAATAAAGAAACATACAGAAGCTTACATCTTTGTATCCCTGAATGCTAAGAAGCCACTTCAATAATAGTAAGAAACATGAGTTGAGTACTTAGTATCTGATAGGCTCTATGCTTAAATATTTTACATGGATTATCACATTCCACTTCACAGTAACCCTATCAGTAAACACTATTTTTTGTTCTGCTTTGCAGACAAGAGAGCTGAAATGTCACACCTACTCAGGGGCAAAACCAAGATTGGAACTGCTCGATAAAAAGCCCCCAGCCCTAATCATCACGCTCTACATTGCCTCCCATCCAGTAGGGCAATCCATTTATATATTCAATATTTTAGGACATTAATTTAGGACATTACTTTTAGAACATTAGATCCAGTGGATATTCCCAACAGACTCATTTCTCCACCAGATTAAAGATTCTCAAGACCCTGGAACATATCCTCAGATTTTTCGGGTTCTTCTTATAGCACTCTACATGAGGTAAGGAGTAACAAATTCCCGTCAATAGCAATGTCTGTAATCCAATTCATCAGGTACCATGAGGCACAATGATCTACATGGGAGCAGCACTTCTTTTGATAGCCCTGATATTAAATCCCAACAGGATCCAAGGCAAAAGTAATTTGGTGCCAGCAACTTTACAAATGCATTTAAGCCTGGTAAGAGTTACTTGGTTTCATAAAATAAATGACTAAACAGACAGATCACAGATGATTCATTTCCTCTTAGTAGATGTCAAAATAGCTAAAGAAATTATTCTGTGCAACAAGTTCTTGCTCCCTATGCCACCACCAGTTTAAAATCATTATCATAAATAATCATAGCTTCTTGCAAGGCATTCTGTGACTAAAGTGTATTATGAGTTTTGTTTTGTTTTGTTATTCAATTTTAAGATTACTGGAAATTGATCTATTCCATGTGCTGTCTTTCAGCACTCATAATTAATCCCTGCTATAAGCACACCAAAATTAATCCTCATGCTGTATGCTTATATTAGATTGGAAATCTCAGATACCTTGGTTCATATAATACACAAAAATAATTTTAGGTGGAAATATTGTAGTACTCCAATTCAAATCAATGTAATAAAGAGGGTACAATGTATGATCTTATGCTGTGTGAGCACCTCACACTGTCCAGTGGCTGTGAAATTGGATACCTTTCAATGCCTTTCTGTAATAAGCGTATTCTATGAATGAGGAAACCACATGCCTGCCATGTAATTTTTGTTGCAGCTTACCTGTGGTCTTTTGTGAAACTCGACACAATACACAGAATCTTGGATCTGCTCTGCTTATCCCACCAGTTTCAAAAACTGAAAGGAAATAAGCTATTTTAATCTCCATTTTGGAAGGTGCAGTTTAACTTTAGCTCTAAGTGTCCCTCGTGGTCATTGCCATTTTGTAATGTTACAAGGTTTTTGTTTTAAAATGCACAGTGAGCTTATATAGCAACTTTATCAGATGAATTATCTTCTTTGGGAAATCTTTTGGAACACAAAAAGTAATATACAGCAGACCAATTTTTATATAAGGTATGTGCCAAGAGATTTCTACAGATAATCAAAATTCCATATACAGGCCTCTTGCCTACCTACAAAAACGTATTTGAAGATAATTCTGCTTCACCAATGTTTTCATTCTTTGCAAATTGTGTTAAGCATAAATTTCCTTCTTCACCTCATACCTGTTTCACCTGAGCTACATCAAATAACGTTATAAACCACTGACTCATTTCAAATTAAATGTTGTACCAGAAAACTAATTTTCTTTCCAAATTACTAAAATAATGTATATTATTAGTATACATAAATGAAAAGAATCAAAATGGTATTTTAAAGGGAGAAAATTTGTACATTTTCCTATTTGGGGAATGGTCTTTGAAAAGCCACCACAAATGCAGTTCAGTGATTCCAGATTAGTGTAATTTATGGCAAAAGATAAGGTACTGTGATGCACATTCATTTTCTACTTGTGTTCAGAGTTTGAAAAGAAACCTTAAGGTGGTAACTCTTTAACAAGGGTGGTTATAATAGATGAGATGTGTCCCCAGGCTGGGAAAAGAAGTAGCTAGAGGGGTGAAAAGTGAAAAACAGATGGGGTACAGCAAGGTGAGGAATGATATCATTCACATCCCTAACTATTACAAAGCCCCAGAACAGACCCCCCAAACCACATATTTTCTATTCAATAAGTTTCTGACTTTCTGCACCCAAGTGGCTCCATTAACCTTCCTAGAGCCACCTTTTTTCTAGCAGAGTGTTGGTTCTTTACTGTGTTAGGAGGGTCCATTGCAAATGACTTTGTGTGGCAGACTGCTTGCTGCACTATAGAGCCACTAAGTCAGGTGTTAAACATTCATACTCTTAAATGGGCCACAAACTGCTGTTTCTTGGGATTAAGGAACTGTGAAAGCCAAGGTGGAATAAAGGCAACCACGAAAGTTAATAGAAAATTGAGTTTATCCAGCTGAGACTATTATCAACGTTCCCAAACTATTTCTAGATAATGAAAAAGACCTATGGAGGTTGCGGTAAAGGAGGTACTAATGCTGATGCAGGAAGGAACCTTCATGTGCTAACCTGAATTTGTCTCATTTCTAGATTTACTTCTGAAGTTTCATGATATCAAGAGAGAAACACAGAATTTGGAATCAAACAGATTGAGTTCAGATCCTAGTTCAGTCTCTTAAAAATTCTTAACCAAAACATTCTGAACATCTCTGAGCTGTAGTTTCCTTCATGTAATTAATGGGTAGGTAGCACCTACCTCATTAAGTTGTCATGACATTTAAATAATATAATCTATGTAAAGTTACTGATGTAGAACTTTAATCCAAGGGCTTAAAAATATGTTTCCTGTTTAATTAGTCTAAAACTGTTCAAAATAATTTAATAGTAGCAGCCACTGTAATAGTAGATATAGCAAGAACAATGACAACCTTTTATTGAATGCTTTATAGGCTACGCATTGTGCTAAGCACCCATATATAGTACTTGTATTTCTAAATCTCATAAAAACCCCACAGCATGGATGTTGTTTAACAGAAAAGTATTACTGTTAATTGGTCCAAACAGCAAAGAGAAAATTGAACAGATAGACAAAATTCCATCCCTTGCTTTGAGTCAATGTTCTGCCAAACAAATTATCATCTAATTTGACTGTAGGAAGGTAAAGTGACTTCTCTAAAGTCACACAGCTAAGAACTGATCAATGCTTATTGTCATTATACAGTCTATCCTAAATGTAATAGTTTTTCCTAGTGTATGCAACATATCTCAAAACCATATAAACTCACTACCCTAAATCCTGTTGCTGCACAGCACGAGACTGTCAGATGAATACTGTTCTCCAAATCTCCTCTAACCAGAAACCTGTGGTAAGCTCAACTAACACCTCTCAGAGAAAGGAGAATACCAGTACCCCTAGTCTGCTCAGAAAGTCCTTAGGAGCTGGGCTAAGAGTGACCCAGGGTCACAAAATTCCCATTCTGAAGAGTTCGGATACTCAAAATTGAGAAACAAAGCCTAACCCTAACCACCAGTAATGACACCTATTAAGTTAAGAACTGGGGAAAAGCAGGTAACCAACTCATCAGGAATTAATGCTGAGTCCAAACACTAACTAAAATCACATCCAATTCCTCAGAAGGGAACCAAATTGTTACATGAAGAGGATAGGACCTTTCCTCTACTTCTCTATTATGCTAAATTGAACTCTGAGATTTGACATAAGATAACCCCAGGACCAAAAAGTAAATATTAATGAGATGCTCATTTGCCTGGTAAAATCCTGCTTCAAAGCAACAGATAAATTAGCCTCAATTTCTCCATATGTTTCTCTATGCTGTTTGTGACACTTGACGAAAATACCTTTCTGCATCTCAGATGTGTTTCAAACATTGGAGCAGAGTAAGAGTTTCTGTGGAGAGAAAATCCTGCTTCAAAGCAACAGATAAATTAGCCTCAATTTCTCCATATGTTTCTCTATGCTGTTTGTGACACTTGACGAAGATACCTTTCTGCATCTCAGATGTGTTTCAAACATTGGAGCAGAGTAAGAGTTTCTGTGGAGAGAACCTTCTACACCATCTTTCTCTACACTTACCATATAGTGAATGCAATGCCTAACTTTGGAAAGAAATAAGTAAGTGCCTAGACAAAAATCCAAGTCAATAAAATACATTAATTTTGCAAGATTCTCCACTTCTTGAAAGGATTTATTTAAATAACCACTTCCCTGTCACATTTAATGTGTGATTCTATTTACAGGCTTAGCACTTTTCCAGAAATATCTTTAACGTATAAAGTGAAGAACACCCATATGTCTTGGATCAGATAAGCTTTATGAAAAAATGAGTTCACTTGGCTGAATTTATAAACATTAACTAAGCCTGGCATAAGTATATAAAAATAACTAATTATTGACTGTACAGCACCATCAACTGAATCAGGATGAGAAACAACTGTAAAGTGCTATATGCAAAGTGCTAGATTTTACTAATACATCTTTACCCTGAGAAAATGTTAATTCTATGAGACTATGTTTTATTTTTAGGAGGTCTGGTTTTGACAACATTACCCAGAAATAATTATTCAATAGTGAATGCCAAGAAACCCAAGTACCAAGATGATAAGAAATATTTCAAGCTACCTTTCCCAGAAATACAATCTGTTTCTCAATTGATAGAAATTCATCATAAGCCTATATCATAGTCCTTCAGAAAATTTCACCATGCTCTAATTCATCAAAAGCCACCAGACCAAATTGCCATTTAATCCTTGAATCAAGGAAACAATTCATCTAGCTGTAAGTTTATAAACACCCATCCAAGTACGTGTTGTGCTACACCACACTAACTTGAAAGTCCACCCAATGTATCAGCAACATACTAATTCTTGACATATACTTACTTTCATCAGGGGACCTACATAAGCTTAACAGGAATCACAGCTTAAGAAAAAATAATATGAAATTATTCATAATATTATTACACAGAAATAGAAAAATGGTAAACATCTCCTCAAAAATCTTGAAATAAATTAAAAGAATCATTTTTTAAAAAGATCAACTTTTGAACAAACACAAAAAGAAACAAAGACTCTAAAAATCTGGGTTTTGGCAGTCCTGCTCCTAACTAGTTCCATGATCTTAGCCAATTTGGATTTCAAATTCCACATACATAAAGTAAGAAAAAGTACAATCTCTGTCTACTTCATAGACTTGTTCTATGGAGCAAATGAGATAATTTATGATGCACATAAAAGTATGTAGTGTTATTATCAAGGACATTTTCAAGTGAAAGATGAGAAAAAGAGAAATATATTTGGTGGCTGCCTCTTCTCACTTGACTGTTCTCTTTACCCACTCAAAGCAGAAGAGCCAAATAAGTTATCGCCTGTAAGTAGGATCCAGAGAAAAAGCAATACCTTGGCACTGAAATGTTCATTCTTGGAACAGCTGCTAAATTTTCCTGAGCTTTAGTTTCTCTTTCTTCTAAATAAAACAGCTTACCTGCCCCCACCTATACAGTCACATGATAATTGTTTAACTGTGTTGTCTTACTCTGCTTTCTCATCTGTAAAATTGGCTTTGGGGATAATATATTTAAAGCCTATAGCCTAGTGCTTAGCACATTAATTTATTCAACAAGTAATCTGTTCTAGCTGCTACGAATATGACAGAAAACAGATCAGAAAAACCCCAGGCCCCACTGAGCTTATATTCTGGTACGAGAAAAAGAGATGGAAAACAGAATAAATCAGGAAAAATAGATAGTAGCAAAGTTAGCTTCATGTTAACTACATAAGGCCCCAAGCTCAGAGGTCTTGTGTGTGGCTTAATGCCCTACTGTTGCCATCTTCAAATTCTTAATATTTTTTAAACAAAGGGCCCCACATTTTAATTTTCTGGATGGTGGTAGATGCTCTGGAGAGAAATAAAAGTGAGAAAGGGATTAGGAGACGTGTGGTGGAAGGTGGGAGGGGTGGCCATGCAGGCCTCACATAACATTGTGCATTTTGGGGGGACTATTGGGGACGGAAAACTGCCTGGAGAAGAAGGGCCTTGTTCTTTGCACAAAACTAGCTCCCCGTAGCTCTCCAGGCAGCTCACTCCAGAGGTGCCAGTCACATGATTACAATGTGCCTTGGGTATCGTTCGATGCAGTAGCCCTGCAGCCATGTGCTTGTCCAGCTGTGAACCACAGAGTCATGCCCCCAGAATGAGTGCCATTTTCTCATTTGCACAACAGTGCTAGTGAAGTTAGCAATGGGCTAACCAGCAGGTCAGAGAAGGGCTCCCTCTGAAGGTGACGCTTGAGTGAAGGTCTAAAGAGGTGAGCAAGTGAGCTGTGTGGGATGGAGGAAGAGGAAGCCAAGGGAATAGTGAATGCAAAGGCCTTGAGACAGGTGCTTGACTCATGTTCCTGGAACAGCACAGAAGCCAGTAATCCCAGAAAGGGGAAAGAGATCAGGTTGGAGAAGCAAGTAGAATCTTGAGGCCATATTCAGGACTTCAGCTTTCATTCAGACATGGGAAGCCACTGGAGATTTGAATAAAGTATTATTTTATGGATGCTGGGTCAGAATAGGTAGAATTGGCAAGAGTAAAAACAAGGAGTGCAGTTAGGAGGCTGCTATGATAATCCAGATCAAAATGATGGTAGCTTAGACCAGGGTAGTAGCAGAAAAAAAGGCAATGAGAGCGGTTCCATTTTGGATGTATTTTTTTTTTAATTTTTTTGTTATTATTAGCATACTTGTTATTACAAATCATGATTTTTCTTTACACCCTTTACCCAACCTGACCCCCTCTCACCCTCCCCCATCTTAGGTTTGTTCTCTCCTTCTGAAAGTTCAATGAATTGTTGTGGTCTTTCCTTCCTTCCTTCCTTCCTTTCCCTCCTTTCCGGCCTTCCCTCCTTTTCTTCCTTTCTTCCTTCTTTTCTTCCTTCCTTCCTTTACCTCCTTTCCCTTCTTTCTTTCTTTCTTAGCACCCAGTTATAAGTGAGAATATGTGGTATTTCTCTTTCCTAGTCTGGCTTATTTCACTTAGCATAATTTTCTGCAGACTCATCCATGTTGCTGCAAATGGCAGGATTTCATTCTTTTTTATGGCTAAGTGGTAATCCATTGTGTATTTATACCACATTTTCTGTATCCAGTCATCTGTTGATGGACACTTAGGTTGGTTCCATATTTTGGCTATTGTAAATAGAGCTGCAATGAACACAGGAGTGCAGGTATCCCTTCGACATGATGATTTACATTCCTTTGGATATATTCCCAGTAGTGGGATTGATGGATCATATGACAGTTCTATCTGTAGTTGTTTTAGAAACCTCCACACTGTTTTCCATAAAGGCTGTACTAATTTACAGTCCCACCAGCAGTGTAGAAAAGTTCCCCCTTCCCCACATCCTCACCAGGATGTTATTCTCAGTCTTTTTAATAATGGCCAGTCTAACT
The DNA here is from genome assembly GCF_000696425.1 of Galeopterus variegatus. Lineage (NCBI taxonomy): Eukaryota > Metazoa > Chordata > Mammalia > Dermoptera > Cynocephalidae > Galeopterus > Galeopterus variegatus. The sequence goes on from NW_007731841.1 coordinate 59,413, forward strand.
GGGTTTGAGATGATATTGCAATGTGGTTTTAATTTGCACTTTTCTGATGACTAGTGAAAGTAAAGCCCACACTTTTGGAGTGTGAGAGAAAGAGGAGACAAGAATGACTCCAAGGTTCCTGCCCAGAGGAACTGGAAGAACTGAGTTACCAATAACCAAGATGAAGAAGACCGGAAGCACTAGTTTGATGAAAAACCAGGAATTCAGTTTTAGCTGCACTATATCAAAGATGTGCGTTAGACAGACATCAGTGTAGGAAGTAGGTCTGGAGTTCAGGGAAAGCTGTGGGCTAGAGATTCAAATTTGGGAGGCATCGACATGTCGATGATACTTAAAGTTATAAGACTAAATAAGATTACCAAACAATGGACGATGAAAAAGTCCAAAGAAAGAGATCTGGAGCCCTTCAACGTTTAGAGGTCAGTGAAATAAAGAGGAAGCAGCAAAGGAACTTGAGGAGCAGCCAGTGAGGTTACAGGAAAATCAAGAGGTTGCAATAGCTTGAATTCCAGGAAAGTGCCAAAAGAAGATGTTCACTGTGTCACATGCTGCTTAGATGTCAGGTAAGAGGAGGACCTAGAACTGTTCTTTGGATGCAGAAATATGAAAGCAAGAGCAGGCCTCAGTAAACGGTGGCTATTATGGTAACTTCAGAAGAAAAGAGGTGTGAAAAACTGGTCATATCTACAAACTACCTACTTCATGAAGCTGCTAAGATACTATGGCAGTGATCGACACTGGAGGAAATGGCACTCATTTATTTAAGGGGAGTACAGTTTAATGCCAGTTTGTCCAATAGAAGAGCCACTAGCCATGTGTGGCTACTGAATACTTAGAAATATGGCTCGTATGAGTGAGGAACTGAATTTTTTATTTTAATTTTATTTAGTTATAAATAGTTATGATTTTAATTTTAAAACATATCTGATTCAGTTATTTAAAACTGTAATGTGTGTTTTGAACAACATGAGTATGTAAACCTGTTTTTAACTGTAATTTTATGGAATTTAAATATACAGATGGAATATTTCTGATGGAAATTTAGAATCTGAATTAGATATGCTGTAGCTGCAAATTGCACACCAAATTTTGAAGACTTAGCACCAAAAAAGAACATATATCATTAATAATTTTATATGGATTACATTTAAAATGATAATATTTTAGATGTGTTGGGTAAATAAAATGTATCATTAAAATTAATTCCAAATGTTTCTTTTCACTTTTTTAATGTCATTACTGGGAAATTTAAACTTACATATTGGCTGGCATTGTATTTTATTGGACAGTACTGGTCTACTGGATTAATGGGATAGCCAAAATACTCTGACAAGTTTCTTTCATTTACTCTACACAAGAACCCTTCACTATTATAACAACTTTTGACATTTATTGAGTGCTATTATTTGCCAGACACTGTGGTAAGCAGTTTACAGATATTAATTTTTTCCATCTTCACAACTCCATAGTGTGGGTTCTACTATTATCCCCATCAAAGAGGTTAAGTAACTTGCACAAGGTTACACAGCTAATAAGTGTCAAAGCCAAGAATAAAATCTAGGAGTCCCTAATATTTGAAATCTGAAGTATGCATGACCTTAATGCAAAGGGATTTTACTATAAACACTTACAAATCTGTAAGCCAAAAGAAATCAACTAGAGGTAAATGTTGTCCATAGAAGCATAAGAGGGGAATATGGAGTAAGACACTCCAGGAGACCTTGGAAATAAGGCAAATGAGAAAATCAGAGACATGGAAGGTCACTTTAAAGATAAGCTAATATATTCAGAATGGTTCCATTCAAATAAAGCACAAAATTTAGTAGAACAAGTTATTTTGTTTAGTAATGTGCTTATAGATTATAAAAATATAAAAAGCAAGCAAATGATTATCACAAATGACAGCATACTTGTTTCCCCCTTAGTAACAGAGAATTTATTCTAATTATGGGTGTTTCGGGGGTATTGCAAATGAACTATTTATTGAGCTGGGTGGTAGATATTTGGATGTTTGCATTGTAATTCTTAGTTAAACTGTATATATGAGGGGTCTTCAAAAAGTTCATGGAAACATTCATATGATCTTTTAATTCCTTTTTCCACAAACTTTTTGAAACTCTCGTATGTTTCATGCAAAAACACAATGACACATCAGCTCTTAGCTTTAGAGCCTACACTCTCTTATCCCCATAGGATGAGGTGAACAGAAGTCAAGTAACTGCCTCTTTCCATGGCTGAGTCCTGCTCATTACTCGTATCTCACCTGAAATATCATCTCCCCTCCCAAGCCTCTATAACACTCCTGTTCAAGTAGGTCTTCCCTACTGATTTTTTTTCTTTTTTCATTTTTCTTTTTTTTTTTTTGCCATTATTTACTGCTTAGCACTTGTGATGATTAATTCTATGTGTCAACTTGACTGGGCCATGGGGTGCCCAGACATTTGGTCAAACGTTATTCTGAGTGTTTCTGTGAGAGTGTATTTGAATGAAATTAAGATTTGAATCTGTAGACTAGGTAAAGCAGATTGCCCTCCCTAATGTGGCTGGTCCTTATCCAGTCAGTTGAAAGCCTGAATAGAACAAAAAGGCTGACTTTACCATGAGAAAGAAGAAATTCCTCCAGCCTGACTGTGTGAAATGGAACATCAGTCTTTTTCTGCCTTCATATTCAAACTGAAACATTGGCTCTTCTTGGGTCTTGAGCCTTATAGCTTTCTGACTGGAACTTATACCATCAGCTCTCATGGTTCCCAGGCCTTCAGACTTGGACAGGAACTACACCATCAGCTCTCCTGGGTCCCCAGCTTGCCAACTGCATATCTTGGGACATCTCAGCCTCCATAACCATGGGAGGCAATTTCTTACAACAAATCATATATATATACATATGATTACATATGTATATATATGATTAGGGTTTACATATATATATATATATATATATATATATATATATATCTTGTTGGTTCTGTTTCTCTGAATAACTTTGACTAAAATAACACTAGACCTGAAGACTCTTGATAATTATTTTATGAGGTGTTTTGTTTTGAAGGTTTTTTATATGCATTTTTATTGTGATAAAACAGCACATAACATAAAATTTACTATCTTAACCATTTTTAAGTGTATAATTCAGCAGTTTTAGATACATTCACATTGTTGTAACACAGATCTTTAGAACTTTTTCATCTTGCAAAACTGAAACTCTGTACCCAGTAATCAACCACTCCCTTTTCTCTCCTCTCTCCCAACCCCAGGTAACCACCCTTATACTTTCTGTCTCCATGAACTTGACTCTTCTGGGTACCTCATATAAGTGGAATCATATGGTATGTGTCTTTCTTGTCTGGCTTATTTCACTTAGCATAGTGCCCTCAAGGTTCATCCACATTGTAGCATGTGACAGGATTTCCTTCCTTTTTAAAGCTGGGTAACATTCCTTTGCATGAATATGCCATGGGGAGGGGAGAGGGGAAAAGGTCAGAACCACATGGGAAAGCCTTAGTGACTCTGTGTCTGGAAAACAAAAATTATAAAGGGAAAGGAGATGAAGGGCACGGAAGGAAAGACAAAAGTAAAGATGGTGTCACAAAGGAAATGAAGTTAATCCTTTTTTCCTTCTCCAGATAACACTGAGGTATATAACATGAATTTCAAAATAAGCCAGGAACTCAATACACAAAGCTAAAAATGTGCCATGATTTCTTTCGTGTGTTCTGGAAGAACTGTCAATAATGCTGCCTTTGGTACCCTTTGAAAAACAATTCACAATGATACCCCACTCCTTCAGGCTTATATGAGGTGAGGACACTCAGTAGGATTTGGTGTCACACAGAATCTTGGCATTAATATTTTTATTAATATTAATTAATATAATCTAATAATATAATATTAGTAATTGTGTCAATGTTTATTATACACTATTTTTCTTAATGAAATTCCTATCCAGATAATTTATATTGAGTATTTGTGCTATATGTCACCAGGAAGGTTAGGATTTGAATATTAGTCAAAAATAAAAATATTTCATGAAATCAATTATCTGATAAATCCCTGTACAAATGCATTTTTTTGGGGGGCAAGATAGCTGACTAGAAGTGCTCGAGGTACATTACTCCCACAGAAAAGTACCAGANAAGTAACTGCCTCTTTCCATGGCTGAGTCCTGCTCATTACTCGTATCTCACCTGAAATATCTAACACTCCTGTTCAAGTAGGTCTTCCCTACTGATTTTTTTTCTTTTTTCTTTTTTCTGTGAGAGTGTATTTGAATGAAATTAAGATTTGAATCTGTAGACTAGGTAAAGCAGATTGACCTCCCTAATGTGGCTGGTCCTTATCCAGTCAGTTGAAAGCCTGAATAGAACAAAAAGGCTGACTTTACCATGAGAAAGAAGAAATTCCTCCAGCCTGACTGTGTGAAATGGAACATCAGTCTTTTTCTGCCTTCATATTCAAACTGAAACATTGGCTCTTCTTGGGTCTTGAGCCTTATAGCTTTCTGACTGGAACTTATACCATCAGCTCTCATGGTTCCCAGGCCTTCAGACTCGGACAGGAACTACACCATCAGCTCTCCTGGGTCCCCAGCTTGCCAACTGCATATCTTGGGACATCTCAGCCTCCATAACCATGGGAGGCAATTTCTTACAACAAATCATATATATATACATATGATTACATATGTATATATATGATTAGGGTTTACATATATATATATATATATATATATATATATATATATCTTGTTGGTTCTGTTTCTCTGAATAACTTTGACTAAAATAACACTAGACCTGAAGACTCTTGATAATTATTTTATGAGGTGTTTTGTTTTGAAGGTTTTTTATATGCATTTTTATTGTGATAAAACAGCACATAACATAAAATTTACTATCTTAACCATTTTTAAGTGTATAATTCAGCAGTTTTAGATACATTCACATTGTTGTAACACAGATCTTTAGAACTTTTTCATCTTGCAAAACTGAAACTCTGTACCCAGTAATCAACCACTCCCTTTTCTCTCCTCTCTCCCAACCCCAGGTAACCACCCTTATACTTTCTGTCTCCATGAACTTGACTCTTCTGGGTACCTCATATAAGTGGAATCATATGGTATGTGTCTTTCTTGTCTGGCTTATTTCACTTAGCATAGTGCCCTCAAGGTTCATCCACATTGTAGCATGTGACAGGATTTCCTTCCTTTTTAAAGCTGGGTAACATTCCTTTGCATGAATATGCCATGGGGAGGGGAGAGGGGAAAAGGTCAGAACCACATGGGAAAGCCTTAGTGACTCTGTGTCTGGAAAACAAAAATTATAAAGGGAAAGGAGATGAAGGGCACGGAAGGAAAGACAAAAGTAAAGATGGTGTCACAAAGGAAATGAAGTTAATCCTTTTTTCCTTCTCCAGATAACACTGAGGTATATAACATGAATTTCAAAATAAGCCAGGAACTCAATACACAAAGCTAAAAATGTGCCATGATTTCTTTCGTGTGTTCTGGAAGAACTGTCAATAATGCTGCCTTTGGTACCCTTTGAAAAACAATTCACAATGATACCCCACTCCTTCAGGCTTATATGAGGTGAGGACACTCAGTAGGATTTGGTGTCACACAGAATCTTGGCATTAATATTTTTATTAATATTAATTAATATAATCTAATAATATAATATTAGTAATTGTGTCAATGTTTATTATACACTATTTTTCTTAATGAAATTCCTATCCAGATAATTTATATTGAGTATTTGTGCTATATGTCACCAGGAAGGTTAGGATTTGAATATTAGTCAAAAATAAAAATATTTCATGAAATCAATTATCTGATAAATCCCTGTACAAATGCATTTTTTTATTTTTCTTAATGAAATTCCTATCCAGATAATTTATATTGAGTATTTGTGCTATATGTCACCCAGGAAGGTTAGGATTTGAATATTAGTCAAAAATAAAAATATTTCATGAAATCAATTATCTGATAAATCCCTGTACAAATGCATTGGTTTGGGGGGGCAAGATAGCTGACTAGAAGTGCTCGAGGTACATTACTCCCACAGAAAAGTACCAGAACAACAAACAGACAGCTAAAAATTGACAGGAGAGTATGCAGGAGAGTGTAGGAGTACAGCAAGAGACTGGCAAGAACCTTGTGGAGCACAAAAGTCCAGGACAGCAGCACAGAGAGGAGAAAGAGGCACACAGCCTCAGCTGCCAAGTCTTTACCACTGGCATCAGTGCAGGAGAAACTTTCCCTTGTGAGGAAAAGGTAGGGAGAGGGCCCATACCAACCCCCAACCTCACCACAGAGACCTGACATTCCTACTGCAGGAGAATTCCACAGCCCGTGCAAGCCAAGATCCAAGTGTGGGGACCTGCCTAGAATACATGCACTGCTTGCTCCAGAACAGGAGCACACGTTGTGTTCTCCACCCTCCACCCTCGTGACCCAAGCCAATGCAGTACAGTGCCATCTTGAAACTATAGCCACTACGGGAACATGCCTTGTCCCAGGGCCAGTAGCCAATGTTCTTCCCCAGCCTTAAAGTTCAACCATCATCCCAGCATAGTCACAGGAGAAGTTACAATGCCATAATCCCAGCAGCTTGCAGCTTGGACCCAGGAGCCAATCACAGGCCTGCTGACCTGATGCACCTCCATGTCAATGGCCAGAGATGAGACAGGCAGACCCACCTCTGGTAGAAAAACTCCATTCCTACCCCTAACCACCCCCACACCAGTTAGCTGAGTTCTGAGCACCTGAGCCCCCAGTAAGGAAAAACAGCTCACAGGTCCCTACCCTGACAAACGTGCCTCCTAGCCAACAGAACTAAAGTGCATCCATGCCCTCCCAGAGAAACAGCCAGTTGGTTATGCCCCTGACAGTCCTACCTAGTGGTCTTGCCCACCATCAGAGAAACAGCTGACCAGGCTGCCTCTCTGCAGGCCTGCCTAGTGGTCTTTCCCACCACCCAAGAAATAGTTCAGCAGCCCCACCCTTGGCAGACCCAATCCTGTACAGCCAAAGGAAGCTTGACCTCACACATGGCCCAAAGAAGTAATGCAATGGACCAGCTTCCAGCAGACCTGCACCAAGCTAGATAAGCCAAAGCATGCCCACACACTCAGCCCAGAAAGATAACCCAGCTGTCATGCTCCTGGAAGAACCATCCTTGAGTCTTTGAGTCATTGCATGGACATCCATTTGAGTGAGAAACAGCCTGACTGACATGCACCTGGCAGGCCTGTCCCTGGCTATAGAATCAGCACAGTGACCCTGCCATTGGTGAACCAGTCCTGGAGATCCTAACATGTCACACATTCACATCCCCAGCATAAGAACGAATCCAACAAACCCATCCCCAGTGAACCAGTTCCTGAGATGACTGACCCACAGTGTGCATGCACACACCCCTGCCCTGAGAGCCAAAACAGTGAGCCCACCCCCAGCAAAACTGTGCCACTACCACCACTAATATCCCAAGCATAGGCAACTGAAACATGCACGGACATAGCAGAAGTGGATTACAACTGAAGAACAATATTTTGCCCATCCAGAACAAGCCATCGTACTCTACCCAATAGTTACCCTAAGATGGATTTACAAGTGAAAGTTTTTCCCATGCAATTCACTCTACAAAAATCAAAGAGGTGACAATTCCAACAGATGCACCTATATCAATGCAGGGAAACAACAACAACAATACAGGAAAAAAACAAGAAAACATGACACCATCAAAAAAGCAAAATAACACTCCAGTAACTAATCCCAAAGAATCAGAAATTGCCAAATTGCCAGAAAAGGAATTCAAATTAATAATAGTAAGGAAACTTACTGAGATACAAGTGAGTACAGACAAATCATTCAACAAAACATAAAAACAATTCAAGATCTGAATAATAAATTTAACAAAAGATAGATATTATTTAAAAAAAACAGAAATCTTGGAATTGAAGAAGTCATTGGATGAAATAACAAGTACATCAGAGAGTCTCAACAACAGACTAGATCGGGCAGAAGAAAGAATTTTTGATCTTGAAGACAGATGTTTTGAAATAGCCCAGGAAGACAAAGAGAAAAAAGAATAAACAAGAACCAATAAAGTCTGCAAGATTTATGGGACACTACTAAGCAAACAAAAATTCAAATTATGGGCATTCCAGAAGGAGAAGAAAGAAAAAAAAAAAAGTATTGAAAACCTATTTAATGAAATTATAGCTGAAAATGTTCCTAGTCATAGGAAAGATACACACATCTAAATCCAGGAAGCTAAAAGGTCCCCAAATAGATTCAACCCAAAAAGGTCCTCTCCAAGGCAATTGTAGTCAAACTGTCTAAAAGTTAAAGACAGAGATAATTCTAAAAAGGAAAAAAGTCAAGTCACCTATAAGGGAATCCCCATTAGATTAACAGCAGACTTCTCTGCAGAAACCTTACAAGCCAGGAGAGAATGGGATGATATATTCAAAGTATTGAAAGAAAAAATCTTCCAGCCAAGAATATTATACCCAGGAAAGCTATCCTTCACAAATAAAGGAGAAATAATGTATATCTCAGAAAAGCAAAAATTAAGGGAATTCATCACCACCCTACAAGCTTTACAAGAAATACTTAGGGGAATGCTACACCTAGAAGAGAAAGAACAATAACAATCATCATGAAAACACCCCAATACATAAAACTTACTGATACAGTAGATATGCAAATTAGAAAGAGAAATGAATAAAACCTTATTGATACACAAAACCACAAAACTCCAAGGATAAACAATAAGAGAGGAAGAAAGGAACAAAGGATAGGTGAAACTAGCAGAAAACAACCAAAAAAATAAGAGTAAGACCCCAAATATCAATAATAACCTTGAATGTAAACTAATTAAATGTACCCCAAAGAGAGAGACTGGCTGAATGGGTGAAAAAAAACATAATCCATCCACATGCTACCTATAAGAAACAGACCTTACCTACAAAGACACACATAAAGTGAAAGTGAAGGGATGGAAAAAGATATCCCACACAAATGGAAAACAAAGTGTTCAGGAGTAGCTATACATTATAAGATAAAATAGATTTTAATTCAAAATCTGTACTATGACATGAAGAAGGGCAATATATAATGATAAAGGAATCAATACAGCAAGAGGATATAACAATTATAAATTTATATGCACCCAACATCAGAGCACACAGATATACAAAGCAAATATTATCAGATCTACAGGTAGAGACAGACACCAACACAACAGTTGGGGATTTTAATACCCCACCTTCAGCATTAGACAGATCATCAGGACAGAAAATCAACAAAGAAACATCAGACTTTAAAGGCACTATAGATCAGACAAACTTAACAGATATTTGCAGAATGTTTCATCCAACAGCTGCAGAATACACCTCTTTTCATCAGCACATGGAACATCCTCCAGGATTTATCATGCATTAGTCCACAAAATAAGTCTCAATAAGTTAAAAAAATCAAAATCATATGAGGTATTCTTTCTGACCATAATGGAATATAATTAGAAATCAATAACAAGGGAAACTTTCAAAATTATACAAACACATTGGAATTAAACAATATGCTCCTGAATGACCAATGAGTCAAAGAAGAGATTAAGAAGAAAATCAAAACATTTATTAAAACAAATGAGGACTGAACCACAATGAACAACAAAGCCTGTGGGATAGAGCCAAGGCAGTATTAAGAAGAAAGTTTATAACAATAAATGCCTACAAAGAAGAAGAAGGAGAAGAAGAATGATTTCAAGTAAACAACCTAACAGTGCAAACAATGCACCTCAAGGAACTAGAAAAGGAAGAACCAACCAAACCAAAAATAAGTAGAAGAAAAGAAATGATAAAAATCAGAGCAGAGGGCTGGCCCGGTGGCGCACTGCTACAGTGTGCTGCTTGAGAGCGCGGCGGCGCTCCCGCCAAGGGTTCGGATCCCACATACAGACCAGTTCCCACTCACTGGATGAGCGAGGTGTGGACGCAACGCCGAGGGTTGCGATCCTGTTGCCGGTCCGGTCTGGTACGGGCGCAACACTGAGGGTTGCAATCCGTTGCCGGACACGAAAAAAGACAAAAAAAAAAAAAAAAAATCAGAGCAGAAATAAATCAAATTGAGGCTAAAAATGCAATAAAGAAGATCAATCAAATGAAAAGTTGATGTTTTGAAAAGATTAACAAAATAGACAAACCATTACCTAAACTAACCAAGAAAAAAAAAGGATCCAAATAAATGAAATCAGAAATTCAAAAAGAGACAATACTACTGACACCATCAAAATACAAAAGATCATTGGAGACTATTATGGACAACAATATGCCAATAAATTAGAAAACCTAGAGAAAATGGATGAATTCCTGGATATATATATAATCTACCTGGACTGAACCAAGAAGAAATAGAAAACCTGAATAGATCAATTACAAGTTATGAGACTGAATTAGTAATAAAAAGTCTCCCAACAAAAAAAAGCCCAGGATCAGATGGCTTTCGTGCTGGATTTTACCAAACGTTTAAAGAAAAATTAACACCAATACTTCTTAAACTATGTCAAAAACTTGAAGTGGACAGAATCCTTCCAAACTCATACTATGAGGCCAGCAATACCCTGATACTAAAACCAGGCAAGGATGCAAAAAAAAAAAAAAAAAGGAAACTACAGGCCACTACCCCTGATAAACATAGATGTAAAAATCCTAAGCAACTGACTCCAACAGCACATCAAAAGATTATACACCATGATCAAACAGGATTTATCCCATGGATTCAAAGATGGTTCAATATATGCAAATCAATAACCATGATATGTAACATCAACAGAGTGAAAGAAGAAAACCATATCATCATTTTGATAGATGCAGAAAAAGCATTTAATAAAATTCAACATCCTTCATCATGAAAATGCTCAACAAATTTGTTATAGAAAGGAAAGTACTTTAACACAGTAAAGACTATATATGACAAACCCACAGCTAACAACATACTGAACTGGAACAAGAAAAGAATGTCCTTTCTCACCACTTTTATTCAATATACTACTGGAAGTCCTAGCCAGAGCAATTAAGCAAGAGAAAGAAATAAAGGGCATTCAAATGGAAAGGAGGAAGTAAAATTGTCCCTGTTTGCAAATGGCATGATTTTACATAGAGAGAAACCAACAGATTCTACCAAAAATGTCTAGACCTGATAAAGAAATTCAGTAAAGTCGAAGGATACAAAGTCAGCATACAAAAGTCAGTAGCATTTCTATACACCAATAATGAGAAAGATGAAAAACCAATCAAGAAAGCAATCCTATTTACAATAGCAATAAAAAAATAAAATGTTTAGTAATAGATGTAACCAAGGAGGTAAAAGATATCATCAAGGAAAACTATAAAACTTTGATGAGCTCTCTCTGCTCCACCATTTTTGCAATGTGATACCCTGCCATCACTGAAGTCAGCACCAAAGAAAGCCTTCACCAGATATGTTCCCAGAACTCTGGATTTCCTAGCCTCTGAAACTAACAATAATATGTACCAGTTGAGTTTGCGAAAGAAATAAAACACTTGAATATGGGCCTCAGAAAAGAAAAAGACTAAAAGGAAAATAGAAAATCTTCACAGAAGTTCTGCTTAAATTATTTAAAAACCAAAAAGATAAATTTGTGGATTTACAGTCAAGATGGTGGAACAGACAGTACCCGGCTTCACCCTCTCCCACAATCAACCAATTTACAACTATTGAAAAGCAATGACAGCCAAGCTTGGGCCGCTAGAGCTCAGGGGAAGAGGAATAGAGACCTACAGAATTCATGAAGGCAAAAGAAGCCACAATGAGAGAAAGAAAAGATCGCTCACACCATTTTGAATCCCGGCCACTTCAAGCCTGGCCCTGGGGAGCACACAGAGCAAGAGCTGGCAAAAGCCACAGCTGTGCCCTTTGTATGAAGTTGCTTGGAGACTGCAAGAGAGAAGAAGACCTTGGTGGGCTTCAGCCCAGCAAAGCCACTAACAGGGCTCCTGTGGACCACATAGGAGTGAGGGAACACAGACAACTGAAAAAGGAGCCATTTAGAGGCCAGTGAGTCATTCCGTGGATCGAGTGCATGGCTCGATAAGAAGTGTTTTGAGTGCAGGCAATGGGGGAGATGGGCCCACCAGCGAAACACTGGGGCACAGCATGAACAGCTGATCTGCCCTCCCATCAGCACAGGACCACTCAGTGGAGACTGGTCAGGAATATAGAACTGCAGAGGGTGCAGTTTGCTGAAAAGACTCAGGCCCAGACCAGAGTTGCCACACAACCCAGGTGTACCAGACTTCACAAGACCCAAAAGTGATTACAAGGTCAACAATTTAAACTGAGCTGCACAAAAAGCCTTCCCCAGAGAATCAGCAGCAAAGTAGCAATTTAGCTCAACCACAGGGCTCAAGTGCTGGTTCCCATAGGAAGTTCCCCCATTTTAGTTCCAGGGCAGAGTTTAAGTGGTAGGAACAGCAAATAATCCAACACAGAACTGAAAGAAAAAAATTAAATACCAACAGATCAGAGACAAAATTCTGATACTAACCAGCAAAGGTCTAACACCACCAAAGAACACATATAAAAGCTAGAAGGACCAGAAGCCCCCTAGCTCCCAAGCCAGGGTTGGGGGAGGGCCAAGGGTCTCAGCCACAACCCCTCAAGGTCTACACCCAGCCCAGCAATGACCACTAAACCACCGCTGGAAGTGCCCTGGGCTCCCAAGCCAGGGTGGTAGGGGGCCAAGGGCCTCAGCCATGCCTGTCTGATGTCCACACCCAGCCCAGTGACAACCCCTGAGCTGCTGCTGGGAATGCCACAGGCTCCTGAGCCAGGACAGTGAGGAGCTGAGGGCTTCAGCCATGCCCTCCAGCCAACCACACCCACTCCAGCAAGGACCACTGAGTCACTGCCCAAAACATTCCAGACTCCTGAGCTGGGCTGGAGGTTGCGCCAAGGGCCTCAACCATGCCCTACCAACGTCTGCACCCAGCCCAGTGATGACTGAGCTGCCACCAGAAGCCCCCTGGGTTCCCCTACCAGATTGAGGTAGTTACATGGGCCTCGACCACACTCCCCTGCTTTCTTCTCCTCCCACCCTATCCTCCTCCCCTTTCACCCCTCCCCCTCCCCACCAACTGGTCCACAACAACATCTTAAAATGTAAATAATAATAATAATAACAACAACAACAATAATAATAATAATAATAAATAAATAAAAATTTTTAATCTCTAATGAAAGAAATTAAAGAAAACACACAAAAAATGGAAAGACATCACATGTTCATGGATTATAAGAATCAATATTGTCAAAATGACCATACTACTCAAAGCAATCTACAGATTCAATGCAATTCCCATCAAATTACCAATTACATATATCATAGAAATAGATAAAACAATCCAAAAATTTATATGGAGCAACAAAAGACCCCAGTTAGCCAAAGCACTCCTGAGCAAAAATAACAAAACAGGAGGCATTACACTCCCTGACTCCAAAATATACTACGAAGCTTTACTAATCAAAACTGCACTGTGCTGGCACAAAAACAGACACATAGACCAATGGAAAATCCAGAAATAAAGCCATGTACCTACACCCAACTGATTTTTAACAAAGGAGTCAAGAATATATATTGCGGAACGAATAGCCTCTTCAATAAATGGTGATGGGAAAACTGGAGATTCATATGTGGGAGAATAAAACTAGATCCCTGTCTTTTGCCATATACAAAAATCAACTCAAAATAGATTAAAGACTTAAGTATAAGACCTGAAACTATAAATCTGCTAATGGAAAACATAGGGAAACACTTCTGTGAGTAGGACTGGGCAAAGACTTTTTGAATAAGACCCAAAAGCACAAGCAACAAAAGAAAAAAATAAATAATAATAAAAAAATGGGATCATATCAAACTAAAAAATCTTCTGCACAGCAAAGGAAACAATGAACAGAGTGAAAAGACAATGTGAAGAATGGGAGAAAATTTTTGCAAACTATACATACAACAAGAGATTAACATCCGGAATATATAAGGAATTCAAACAATTATACAGTAAAAAAACAAATGACCAAATTAAAAAGTGGGCTAAGGAGCTGAATAGATATTTAGGAAGACATACAAATGACCAACGGGTACCTGAAAAAATGCTGAGCATCACTAAGCATTAGGGAAATGCAAATTAAAACCACATTGAGATATCACTTCAACCCAGTTAGACTGGCTATAATCAAAAAGACTGAGAATAACAAATGCTGGTGAGAATGCAGGGAGAGAGGGGAATTCTCCTACACTTGGTGGGACTGTAAATTAGTACAGCCACTACGGAAAACAATATGGAGGTTTCTCAAACAACTACAGATAGATCTATGATACTATCCAGCAATCCCACGGTTGAGTATATACCCAAAGGAATGAAAATCATCATGTCATAAGGATATCTGCATTTCCATGTTCATCACACCTCTAACAATAGCCAAGATGTGGAACCAGCCTAAATGTCCATCAACAGATGACTGGATAAGGAAAATGCAGCATATATACACAATGGAATACTATTCAGCCATAAAAAAGAATGAAATTCTACCATTTGAAGCAACATGGATGAGCTTGGACAAAATTATGGTAAGTGAAATAAGCCAAGCACAGAGGAAAAAATATCACATGTCCTCACTCATAAGTGGGAGGTAAGAGAGAAAGAAGGAAAGAAAGAATGATCACAATGGTATGCAGGACTTACAGAGGAAAGAAGAGAACTAAGGATGCTGGAGGGGAAGGGATGAGGTGGGGGAGTTGGGTGGGGAACATGGGGAATAATTGCAATTCGAGGTGGTGGGCATGCTGATAGCATTGATCTAATCATTGCATCTTGGGCACAGGTGCTAATAGTCAGCTTGGTGCCCGCATGAATATGTATAATCAATAAAAATAATTAAATAAATTTTTTAAAAAGACATGCAAAATAGAAATAAAGTGCCAGAATTATGAATTAAAGCATTCTTCTAGCAAACTAATCACTATGTACTCCTGTTTGGAAAACTGGTTGGTCTTAATGTTTTACGTTTCAGTCTGAGATTTCTGTAAGCTACCACATTCATCTCGTAAAAAAAACAAAAAGTAAAATACAGCTTAACTAATACACACTTTAAAAAGCACAACATATTTTGAGTGATGTAATTACAAAGATGGCTAATCCCACAGTAGCAATTTGATTTCTTCCTGGTGTTACCGATGGCTAAGTGGTGAGGAAAATGATTGCCAAATAAAACAAGTCTCCGTTTTTTACTCCACATTTTCCCCACTTATTTTTTTCTTGTGCACATGTGTCTGGTCTGTAGTCTCTGCAAATGCTATCATCTATTATGTGATGATTGACGAGAAGGTAGACAGATGGAGCCAAGGTAGACATCTGTGCTGCCCATTTTCCATTGCAGACTGTAAAGTAAAAATGTCTAATACGTCAATCAACATTTCACTGTTTTCATTAGATAATAATTTTCTTTATATATTAGGTAATAAAAAAGAAGCTAAGGGACTGTTGATGAAAATAAGAGAATTACAAAAGGTAAAATATTAAATACTGAAGATTTATATCAAATTTTTCCACCTTCAATTAACTTTGCATGCCCCTTCCAGAGTTTTTATATTTTTATTCCATGTTCTTGTCATCAAGTTTTTGATATTAATTCAAGTTAACCCATTCTTCCCTAGATTTCCAGTAGTTAAATACTTGTCTTGCTGGTATCAACACAATAAACTTCAAGAACTGACAAAAATTAGCCTACTGGAAGCAGAAAGACTTTCAGAAACACAATACTTGCACTTTACTAATTACAGAAAAGAAAGAAGTAACTGACATTTTTATCTCTATATATATGTACTTCATGAATCTACACCATGGTTTTTCCAGTTTGTTAATCTTTAGAATTCTTTTTATTGCCTTAAAAATTGCACATCTAAAGCTATAGAAAATTTATGAGATAACTGAGAGTTTAAGAGGAATTATTGATATGTCTCAGAATAGGGTGCTCTCCCTGATTAAATATGTGATTATATATGATTATATATGTGGCCATATAAAGAGCCAAGTGTCTATTTTTGTACCCAAGGTGAAGTTTTTTAGATCATTTCTCCTTTTTTATATTTTGTAAAAATAGAAAGATATGGTATGTTAAAACAGCCTGGAGAACCAAGACCAATTTTTTAAATATGTAATTTTATGAATACCACAAAGCTGTATCTTTCAGGGGTAGCTTTACTTGAAAGAATGTGATTTTTGAGAAAACAGTTAATGTAATATAATCTTCTAGAGCTATTTGATGTATGGATCTATACACAATTTCCACTTAAGTGCCCATGCCTAAGTTCCTGCTGTTTGGATACTTAAATATGAATACAGGGCCTCTGTTCTCAGGAAATTTACAGTATTTCATGGGGAGGAATGATATAGAAATATAAATAAATAGTACACAAGGAAGAATATGCACGTTTATGGAGGTACAAACCTCTTATTAAGTCCAAACAAGAGGGAAAGAGCATACAGGTGAAGGAGGTAAGAAAGGGTTTCACATAGAAGGTGATATTTAAAATGGGCTTTGAAAGATTAGAAGAATTGTGACTGGTGGAAATAGTGGGGGGAAAGGAGTTCTGTGCTAAAGACAGCATAAACAAAGGCAAGAGTCCTACGTATTAGAAGAACTGAGTATATTTGAAGGACTGGAAGGAGCAGTTTAGCTGGAGCATGCAGTACCCAGAGACCAGTGCAAGACCAATGTCTAGCTAGATTTCTAATTAATTTAGTAGTCAACAGGAAGCCACAAAACTACCCAAGGCCAGTGTCTCTTCATCTCCTTTTCATGTTTATCATTTCCTTCATGAAGCAAGAAGGCTCTTCCTGAGGTGAAGAGAAGCAATAAACCTTTAGCCAGTCCAGAGTCCTGAGAACCTGTCGCCTCCACCTGAGAACATTATGCACAGACACTGTCTGCACTTTCCAAAGAAAAAATGATACTCTCCTAAAAAAAATAAATAAAATTATAACCTTGTATTGCCACCATCCACCTAGTCTGTATTTTTAAAGCGGTTATTTCAGTTGGGTTATAGGTCTCTGTAACAAGAAATTAAATGCAAAGGATACTAATCCACTGCAAAGTAGGTATGAGTCAGTACCAACTTCCAAGTCAAGAAAATGATTGAGTAACAGTAACTCATAAAAGGGTGTAATTTCAGTAAAGTTACATTGCAGGATAAGAGCAAATGAAATGCAGCTATGATTCAGCTTTTCTTTGAGACTAATAACTACTGCCAATCATTCACTGATAAATTCACATTTCTTTATGGCTTGCACTATCATTATTTGCTACATTTTTGTGGGATTTTAACTTATACCAAAAAAAGTGTTTATGATTATTAACCAGTGGCTTCAACAAGGAATATACTTGTTAGTAACATACAGGATGTAACAAAGAGTTTCATTATTTCTGTACAACTGGGAGAGACTGCCTCAGCATCTTCCTCTACCTAAAAGTACCTCATCCACCAAAACGCCAGGACATAGTTGGAGAAACTCGGTACTGCATAATGTCATACATTATACTGACACAAAGGACAGAGCAAAGTGTGACAAAATCAAGAACGGGGATAGGATATTTCCCCATAACAACTCACTACACTACATAGGCACCTTTTGAAAAACATATTAAAGGTGAACATACTTTCTTTTAAATTCTACAATTACCTAGAGTTATTTAAAAATAAGGGTTTAGAAATAAGCTTTAGAAAAATGCTGAAGGTAACGTATGAACTTAAAGCAACTGCAGAGCTACTAATAGGAACTAATAAAGGCACAGTTTTTTTATTAAAATCCAAGATTTTAGAGAAAGCCCTTATTTATTTGGTGGGGGGGGGGTGTTTGTAATGTATAAATTCAAGCTCAAGTTAATTGCTTAGAACAAGAGTCCTCTCACTCACAGTTTGGATTTGACCATTCTTTGTCAATATTTTTCCTGTGTGTATAAAGTTTCTGGTTGGAAACACACATACACACACGTGCACACACACACACACACACAAATACACCAGCATTTGGTATTATTCTTAGAGATATATGGTTGGGGTGAACCTGAGCTTAACAAGGCTGTGACATTAGTGTGTAAAGTGGACAGCAGGTAATCAGCATTCTTTATGGAACTTTGTCCAAATGGTGCTTAATTCTATTCGTAAGAGCTACTTATTACAGTGTTAAATGCAATCTCATTTTGGTGTAAAAAAAGGAAATTCATGCATGTGAGTGATACTAAGCAATCTTAGTATTTGAAACCAGAAAAGACAAAAAAAAAAATCTCTAGCTGTTACATTACCACACAGATATTTCAGCTTCAGGAACTTTTTCTCACAGCAAGCCCTATTCCAGGGTTCACAGACCTACACAAAATCATTAAACCCCAGAAAAGATTTATTAACCTGAAGTCTTCATTTATTCCATAACTCTTAAAAGCTTACCAGGTAATATGGTAATATAACCCTTCCTGAATATTCGCATATCACCATCCCAGGAAAGATGTGGGCGCGACACTGAGGGTTGCGATCCGTTGCCGGACACGAAAAAAGACAAAAAGGAAAAAAAAAAGAAATATATGTACAAACACATATGAAGAACTTGCTTTTCTTGATCAGAAATCTAGGTTCCAGTAGCCTACTAGTTTATGAATACTAACTAGTTAGATTTTTAAAAAGACATATTTTGTCCTGTATTTGCTAAAAAAAAAAAAAAGTGTAGATATCCTATATCAAGGTCAAAAGACTTCATTTCATTGTGTTCTGATTCAGTAGAATCCTTGTAAAGAATTCTTTAGCAACGTAGCCTTTATCAACTTTATATACGCTCATTTTCATACACTAATACTTTTTAAATTGAGACAAATAATCTTTATCTTTTGCAGGTGGATAAAAGAGCTGATTCAGTAGAATCCTTGTAAAGAATTCTTTAGCAACGTAGCCTTTATCAACTTTATATATGCTCATTTTCATACACTAATACTTTTTAAATTGAGACAAATAATCTTTATCCTTTGCAGGTGGATAAAAGATTTCACTGAAAAAGTAAAATGAAACATCTCATTTACAGTCATGTTTCTTCCCCTCATCCATCCTCTCAAAATCCAAAAGGAGAAGGGAAAACACACAGTAATATTAGTTTGATTATTTTTTGCTTAGAGACCCTAAATCCTTCTAATAACTAAAAGGGTTTAAAATGACTACATTTTCAGTATACACAATAACCTTTTAAAATGTAGTTGGGTTTATGGTGTTTGTTTTTTTAAGAATCTGAAGGTTTTTTCCCACAGAAAACCAGATGGTGTTATTTTTGGATTTAAGGAGGTAGTGAAATTTTGTTTTGTTTGTTGTTGTTGTTTAAAAAAAAAAAAAACAAGTGTGACTATCGTTTTCTCCTGCTACTGTATTAGCACACTTAATTGCTAAGTTCACAGGCAGCCCTCTCCATTCTTTTAGCAGCAGATGGTGAAAGTGATTTTAAAAGAGGAGCAAGGATTTTTCAAGAACCATTTCGGAACAGTATGAGACCTGCGCTTTCCTCAGTGGGTGTGTCGATCTCTGATGAACGCTGAGGGAATCACATAACAGCATCTACAACGCATTTGCCTTTAATTACTTGACAGTTATCCAGATTTTGTGAAATTACTTGCGCATTATCTAACAAATCATTATATACTTGCTGTAACTTTCTTCAAATCACTTTATAATAACTATTAGCTAATTAAAACTTCACCATACTCCTACAAAATATGTAGGTAGAAAATTTTATGAGCTTTATTTTACTGAGTTCCCAGGTATATCGCGAACAGAGATGGAAATTAAATATAAGTGCCAAACTCACAAGGATTTATGCCCTATGTCACTTGTTCCTCAAATGGAAATTAGTAGCTTTTAGAATAAGGAGACTTTTGGTGTCACAGTCATAGTAAGTTACTTCTCCATTATCCATTCTTCTCTTCTTCTTAGCTAACAGAACCCTAATTTTGTCCAGAGTGGCCACTATTAGAGAAAAATTTAATCATGAATTAATCAAAATTTATTCATGACTATTGCAATATGGGAGATTAGGGTCAACTCCAAACATAGCAAAGACAGCCGGTGATTTATAGCCAAGTTGCAGAGTAAGGGGGTCAGTGGCTGGAAAATTACTAACAGAAGTCACCAAAGGTGAAAGGATTCTTGCTAAGGGCAGGCCAAGGAAATATACATCAAAAGTAGGAGATGAGGAATCAGATATCAACTTTGATCAAATATCAAGGGTGGGGGGGATTCTTGCTAAACTTACTTAGCAGGATTCTTTGCTAAGAATGGTCTGGGCAGGCCACAGAGAAGATGGAGCCAAGGTCAATGCCTGGTAGAGAAGAGGGTTCAGAGAAGTCTAACTACAGTTTGGTTGAGGATCTTTACTACTATGTAGTCAGCCAAAATTCTATATCTCCCTTGCAGCTGGATGTGGCATATTACATGGTTCTGAACAACACATAAGGGAATGTATGTTGGAATGTTTGGGGTAAGTTTTCACTTTTCTGATGAAGGCACAGCCTATTTCCCTCCCTTCCTTTCTGGAATGCAATGTATCCTGGTGACCATGAGGAATAAAGCCACATGCTTTTAGACGATGGAACAGAAAGGAGCCTAGTGTATTAATTAAAATGTGAAGACATTGCTGCAACTCTGGGCTGCTACCTCCAGACTTCTTGTTATATGAGGAAAATTAAGCCATCATAGTGTGGTTATTTGTAATTCACAGCAGAAACCAATCTTGGCTGACACATCTGTGACACATGTGTAACCATAGGATTCTCACTTAAGTAAAACAGAAAGTACTCAATCATCGAAATAGAAATTACAGCATTCTGAATAATCACACAAACATTTTAACTCTCCAGTTCTCTGGAATAGAACCTCTGTACCTGGGCAACAGAGCACATGGGTGTGCAGAATGGCTTACAGGGTTAGAGTCCCTCAGGGTGTCTAGCTGAGCTGCAAACCACCTCTCCCATTATCCCAGCGTTCAAAACAAATATTATCATTTTCTACAGGTGTTATGAGATTAAAAATATGGAGAAACCCTGATGAAAATAGCAATTGACAACTGTGGTTTGAGTTTTGAGGTGGGTCACAACTAATTCATTGCAAAAATAAAATATTAAAGTTTATAAATGAATTCTTTTGCAAATAAAGGTAAATTCACAGATACCCTTTAGTGCCATTTCTCTCACTCATATTTTGATAATTTTTTCTTTAAGTTGTTCACCCTTTTAATTTAAATGATGCATACATACAAACATATAAATGCATAAATGGGACTCACACTTTTTTCCTATTTTCCTTCTTATTTAGTCATGTCCCCTTATTCTTTGCCCATCTCCTCCAGCCTCCATCTACAATAGCACCCCACCCTCACTCCTCAACTAACCTATATTAACAATCTGGTGTGTGTCCTTTCATATTTTCTCATAGAATCCTACACAGACCTAAATGTGCATAGAAATATATGTACAGGGCCGGCCCGGTGGCGCACTGCTACAGTGTGCCACTTGGGAGTGCGGTGGCGCTCCTGCTGAGGGTTCAGATCCCACGTATGGACCGGTTCCCGCTCACTGGCTGAGCGAGGTGTGGGAGCAGCACCGAGGGTTGTGATCCCGTTGCTGGTCCCGGCCCAGTGTGGGCGCGACACTGAGGGTTGCGATCCGTTGCCGGACACGAAAAAAGACAAAAAGGAAAAAAAAAAGAAATATATGTACAAACACATATGAAGAACTTGCTTTTCTGCTTTATTAAAATTTGGTCAAATCATTAAATTTCTCCTTTCTCACACAATAATATTCATGGAAATTCCTCCAAGTTATTCAGTATAACCCTAACATGTTCTTTTTTAATGGGTGCATAGTGTTCCAAAATATGAATATACCCTACTGATGAGTGCTTTCTTTTCTGGTTTTTGACAGACTAAAAACGCCATAATAAATATTTGCTTATATGTAGATACTTTTATTTCTATGGTTTAAATTCACAACACTGAAATTCTAAATTTTTCCAAAGACTTTTCAAAGAGGCCATTTCCATCGATAATATATAAATAACATTTCCCCTATATCCCTGCCAATAATTTGTGTTAATAGTCTTTTTAATTTCTGCCATTCTAATATTCATAAAGTTACATCTCATTGTTACTTTCATTTGCATTTCCCTACATATAAACGTGAGCATCCTTTCATACATCAATCGACCATTTGAACTTGCTTTTCTATGAATCATATATTCATAATAATGTCCATTTTCTTAGGCTCTTTGCCTTTGTCTTGCTAATTTTCTTATTTATATAGATATTAACCATCACTATTACATTTATTTTCTAGATCTACTCTATGTTTATAAACTCTGTTTGAGGTATAAGTTTCCATACATAGGTCTTCAATTTTTAAGTGGTTAAATAAATCCTTTCATTTTTCTTTGTAGGTAATGTATTATCAGTCTTGGTTAAGGAGGTATTCCTAATCACTACATTTTTTGAATCATTTATACTTTTTTTTACTTTTTACATTTTAATCTGACTGAAGTTTATTTTTGAACATGGTGTAAGATGGGGATACATTTTTATTCTGTTCCAGAAGAAATTGAAGCCACTATGTTTGCCAATATTAATTTCTTATACTTATCATATTCTTTATTCCATATTCTCTTCTACAAATCTATTTATCTATTGCTATAATTATTTCATTTTGAGGGCTTTATAGTATGCTCTGATATCTGATATGAAAAGTGTGTCTTTACAGTTCAACTTTTCCACATTTTTATTGGCTGTTCTCAGATATTTATTCTTCCATATGAACTATAAGATCATTTTATCCAATAAAAAATAATGTGTTGGTGTTCTAATTGAAACGGCATTAAATATATATGCTAGTTTGGAGAAATTTGACATTTTCATGATATTGCCTCCCCCTATCTAAGAACGCATGCCTGTCCCTTTATTCAAATCTTGTTTTATGGTTGAAATTAGATATCATTATTTTCTTTGTACAGATATGCTATGCATTAAATATATATGCTAGTTTGGAGAAATTTGACATTTTCATGATATTGCCTCCCCCTATGTAAGAACGCATGCCTGTCCCTTTATTCAAATCTTGTTTTATGGTTGAAATTAGATATCATTATTTTCTTTGTACAGATATGCTATTCTTCTGGTTAAATTTACTTCTAATAATTCTACAGTTTAGCCATTGTTATAAAGGTGGCATTCCTAGGTATTTCTTGCTAGAGTAAAGAGAATCTATTGATAGCTTTTGTTTATGTAATGCGTATCGGGCCAAATTACCAAATTCTCTTATTAATTCCATTAGTTGTTTTTATTCACTATAAATATATATCTTAGATATATGTTTTATTGTGCAGGAATAAAGAAGTGGAGCAACCACATGGTCGCCGTAACTGACCCTAAAAGTATGTCCAGCACATTAACATCAACCATGATGCCTTTGGGTGGAGGTGGAAAAATAGAGAGAAGTCTAACTCTGAGATATTTAATAAATATATGAATTGATTAAACCAATTTTACATATTTTTTCACAGTTTTCACATTGTTCTTCAGACAGAAACAAACAGTTCTTTGTTTTTTATTTAAACATTTGCAATGATGTCATAAATTAATAGTTTATCAAAAGTTCTACTGCATCACTGTTTAATCAAAGAATAACATGGCTAGTTTGTGTGCTGAAACTTGATTTATTTTTTAATGTTATGTTTTTAATTTTACATTTTAAGTTTCATATTTAAATAACATAATTTTTTTATCATTCACCATTTTTTAGGTCTGTGGGTATGAATCTTGGTAACTAAAATTTGTATGGTGTCTTATACAAAGATTCTATCTTCAAAATCTTCCTCTAGAAATTATCTCTAGGTTCAGTCCTTCCTCTGTGCTCCAAACACAATCTGTACACTTCTCCACTCAGTGACATCAAGACATCGCAATTAAGGTGCCACCCTATTATGTCACGTGTTCTTTAAGGGAAAAAGCTATGTCTCATTATCACTGTATGCCCCATACCTAACGCACTGCTGGGCACATTTTTGGTGCTAAATAGGTTTGCTGTATTTAGTTTTATTGTTCACTAAATTTATACTGACATTTTATCTTCAAAACCACCCTGTGAGAAATGCTTTATAATTATTCTCATTTCCCAAATGAGAAAATAGATTCTGAGCAGTTCAAAGAGTGATTATACAAGGACTGGAATCTAGTCTTTTGGTTCCCCATCCCATATACTCACTGTTGTCACTTACATCACCAGAAGTTGCATCCTCCACTTATAAATCAGTGTTTGGCTATCTAATCATTTGCATGATTCAATCAATCATATTACCTTTCCACATACTTCTTAGATTATCCTTGTGCCTATTTTTTATTATAGCCACTTAGTTCTATTTCACACACACATACAAAAACTTCCAATCTCAAAGTTGACTTGCTTCAGCCATACATTAAACATTTACAACATCGTGTGTACAACCTGATGAAAACAGAGAAAATAAAATTCTTTTTTTTTCCTGGTTGTACTTGCTATTCTCTTAGCTCTGTAATTTTTACTTGGATATACATTATCTGTCCAAGTCTTCATGTTATATAAGTGTGGTTGTATTTGCTGATGAGATTACATGGATTCTAATCGGAATTTTATTCTAGAGTTAAACCTTCATTTTCATTATCTGGGAGCTTCTAACTTGAAATAATGCTTCATATTCTATGGTGACTTTATATAAATTTAATGTCAGTGGGGCAACCTCTTTGTCCCTTGTTTTACAGGTGAAGAAGCTATAGCCTAAAGAGGATAAGCACCTCATCCAAGGTCACAAAGAGACTGAACAGCAAAACAGAGATTCACACCAGGTCCTATAATACCAGTCCAGGGAGCTGTTCTTTTTACTCCTCCTCTGTGCAGTTTGGTAATATTTGAGGTTCTCCATGTGATTGGTAATTTTGTTTGTTTCAAGGATAACAAGGTTTCCAGTTTGTTTCAAATCTCTTCTGTACTACCAAACGCTTTGCTTAGGATGATCCCCCAATTATATTTAGTTTTATCCTGTTGTCTACTTGAGATAGGCAGATCTAGTACTTTCTCCACAAAGAAAAGATAGCCCTTAACTCTTTTCAGTTTAAGAGTACGTGATTCCTCTCATTGGCAGAAAGCCTAACTACTTATTGGTTTTTCCTTTCACTAGAATTCAATAGTTTGAAACTTGCTGATAGTAAACACTCCAACTACAATGCTTTCGCTACTTATATTGATTTACATTAAAACCAATCAAATGCCATATTTAATCTTCATTCTTTCATTGGTTATTGTTAAAAATTATGTGCTATGTAGTTAACATAGAACTTCCTAGAATTCCTGTTTATCCTCATATTTTAACCCCAGCCCCTAAAAGAGCAAGTTATTTAAGTATCTGCTTCTCAGCTTCAATACAAAGCAGAATTTGAGTAAAGTAATTTACTTCCCTGAAATAGTTCTTATTATACGTATAAGGCTGGATCTAGTCATCTTTTCCTTATAGCAGTGTTCTATCTACTCTCTCTGGTGCTCGGGTAGATAATTAAAACGCAAACCTTATAATTCTAAAAATGAAGTCATGAGTGAATGGGGACATAAGTCAGAAAATGTTTCTTGTTGCTTATTTGGTTTTCGTTTTTTTTAGTTTTTGGGGGGGTTATGTAATCAATATATGTAGTCTATACTCAGGTTTAATTGTTTTCAGATAACATCTTTATGGAAATTTTTTTATTAGAAAATCATATCATTTCCTCCTCACTCTATATTCCCAATACTCTAATTCACACTGCCATTTTAACTTAGATTTTTGTAAAAGTCCCCTGAATTATCTCTCTCCCGCTTTCTTTCCTTTCTTTCTTTCTTTGCTCTGTGAAAAATCTCCCTTCTATAACCTGCAATCTGAGTAATGTTGTCAGAATGCTCTGCCTTCTACTAGATGCCCCAAGCACCTCAAATTCACCATATGCCAAATGGTCCTCTCATTCCTTACCCACCCAAATCTGCCCCTGCAGCAGGCTCCTGAGTTCTGGCATCACTACGTACTCAGCCAAGTTAGCAACATTGAGTCATTTTTGATTCCTCCCCCTTCCTCACTCCAGTCTTTTCTTCATTCATTACTTCATTCATCGAACAAATATTAAGGAGCTCTGACTACATATCTAGCATCTTTCTGCCAGATTTTTTTCTCTCTACCACCTCTTTTTTTTTTTTAAATTTTTATTTTGTCAATATACACTGTATATGATTATTATGGCCCATCACCGACACCTCCCTCCCTCCTCCCTCTCTCCCCTCCCCCCCAAGAATGTCCTTTCTGTTTGCTTGTTGTAACAACTTCATGAAAGTATAGTTGTTATATCTTCTTCCCCACCCCACCCCCGGTTTTATGTGTGTGTGTGTGTGTATGTGGGTGAATTAATTTGTTTGTTTGTTTGTTTTTAGCTCCCACCAATGAGTGAGAACATGTGGAATTTCTTTTTCTCTACCACCTCTTTTCTCCACATCACAATTTTAATCAGGACCCAATCCAAATGACGTTTGCACTTTCTAGGCAAATCTTTCTCTAATTTTTCCCACCCTCTCTCCATAAGAACGGTTTTCTTATGTGCCCATATAATTATTGATTTACACAAAACTATCACAACCCTCATTGCAATTTGATTTGTATTGGAAAGTTATCTACGCCTCCTCCATTAGGTTATATTGCCTGTGGAACAATTAGATGCTTTACACATCTTTAGCTTCCCATCAAGAAGTTAGAATAGGGATTAAAGGTTAATTATCAATGTAATCCCCAAATTTAAAAGGTTAGCTTCTATGGTCTGAATGTGTGCGACCCCCCACAATTTATTTGTTGAAATCCTAACTCCCAAGATGATGGTATTAGGAGGTGAGGCTTTGGGAAGTAGATCATAAGGGTGGAGTCCTCATGAATGGGATTAGTGCCCTTATAAAAGAGGCCCAAAGGAGCTTATTTGCTCCTTTCACCATGGGAGGATACAGCTAGCAGGTGCCATCTATGAACAAGAAAATTAGTCCTTACCAGACTCTAAATCTGCTGATACCTTGATCTTGGACTTCCGAGGTTCCAGAACTGTGAGAAATAAATTTCTATTGTTTATAAGCCACCTAGTCTATGGCATTTTGTTATATCAACCTGAACAAACTAAAACAGTAGCAGAGCACAGAAACAGAATGTTTGGGGAAATTTCATACATAAGAAACCAAGCAAGCAATCCATCACTGGGGAGAAGGTAACTGGAAAGAATGGGTCCCTGTCCTAGGAGAAAAGTGATGTACTTGGTGGATAACCAGGCAAGGATACAATCAGTAAACACAGCAGCAGGGTAATTTTGAACACTAGAGTCTGGGGGGGTACCTAATATCAGCAGCAACATGAAAGAAGTCCAATCATTAGAATGGGCTAGTTCTGACAGTACCTTGATGATATCACAGAAGTATCACTACTTAACCAGTCACAAATGGCACTGTGAAGCAGGAGCAACACTGAGCTTGCAAGCAAATCAGTGGTGCCAGTTCTAGGAAGCTGAAAATAGCATGTAGTTAATAGCATGGAATTGTGCAGCACCTGAAACACCTAATCAGAGATACATCAATTGCATTCATTAAAATCAGTCTTTGGGTTAAAAGCTGAAATCCATAATATGCCTAGAAATTTCTGGAAAATCTGGACCCCACCTCCCTCTCTGGCCTCATCTGGTACCACTGTCTACCTCGCACATCCTCTGAGTTCAGTCATCCTGGCATCTTTTAGTCTCCATGTGCCTCTCCAAGTGTCCTCTACCTTTTATCCTTCTCTGTGTATCTACCTAGCCCCTAGTCATTCTTTAGATTTACACTCACATAAGTATCACCTCATTCACTCATCAAAAAAATACCCCTAGTCATTCTTTAGATTTACACTCACATAAGTATCACCTCATTCACTCATCAAAAAAAGACTGTAGGGCTGGCCCGGTGGCGCACTGGAGAGTGTGCCGCTTGGGAGTGCGGCGGCGCTCCCACCAAGGGTTCGGATCCCATGTGGAGACC
>NW_007731841.1:88526-89456 GCF_000696425.1 Galeopterus variegatus
AAAAAAAAAAGAGAGAGACTGTAAAGCACTCGAGGGGGGGAACTGTGTCTTGTCTTTTGTGTGTGTGGTAAAATATACCAAACATAAAATTCACTATCTTAAACATTTTTAAGTGTATAATTCGAAAGTGTTAAATATACTCACATTTTTGTGCAATCTCCAGAACTCTTTTCATTTTTTTCAAACTGAAATTGTACACCCGTTACACAACAACTCTTCATTCCCTCCTTCCCCCAGCCCCTGGCAACCACCTTTCTATTTTCTGTCTCTATAAATTTGACTATTCTACATATCTTATATAAGTGGAATTATACAGTATTTGTCTTTTATGACTGGCTTATTTCACTTAGCATAACGTCCCCAAGGTTCATCCATGTTGTAGCATATGTCAGAATTTCCCTCCTTTTCAGGTTGAATAATATTCCATTGCAGGTACATACCACATTTTCTTTATCCACTCACCCACTGACGGACATTTGGGTTGTTTCTATCTTTTGAGTATTGTCAATAATGATGCTGGGAGAACGGGAATACAAATATCTGTTCAAGAACTTGCCTTCAATTATTTTGGACATATTCTCAGAAGTGGGACTGATGGATCATATGATTATTTATTCTGTTTTCAATTTTTTGAGAAACTGCCTTACTATTTCCCACAGTGTCTGTACCATTTTACTTCCCCACCGACAGTGCACAAGTGTTCTAATTTCTCTTCATCCTCACTGTCCTTGTGCTGCTAAAACAAAATACCTGAAACTGGATAATTTATAAAAAACAAAAATTTATTTCTCACACTTCCAGAGGCTGGGAAATCCAAGATCAAGGAGTCAGCAGGTTCATTTATCTGGTGAGGGCTGCTCTTCACTTCTAGGATGGTGCCTTGTTGCTGCATCCTCCAGAGGGGAGGAGCACTGTGTCCTCACATGGCAG
>NW_007731841.1:90987-91892 GCF_000696425.1 Galeopterus variegatus
ATATATATATATATAAAACCAACAAATTTTTAAGTTGCTCCAAATTAAAGGTGAGTAGTGCTGAGGGACTATACCATGGGGTGTTTTGATCATTTCTTGTGGACTCAGGCTTCAGTGAGGAAGTAACATTTGAATGTATCTTTTTTATGTATGTATGCCAAGCATTCAGAGTAACACTTTTTCCTGTAACTAGGCAATAATTAATTCAATCAAGAGACACTAATTAATCACCTGTCAAACCTGGTAGCCCAATAGAGTTACAGAAAAACATAAGAAGATTAGACTTGCTCCGAAGAAGTGACATAGAGACTGGGAACCATCCTGGCTGCACATAGATCCTATACAACAGGAAGGCCAAAGTCCTCACACACAAGATTTTAAATGCAAAGTATAAGTTAAAGAGAATCTAATAACCATCCATTATGCATCTACTGATATTATTTGATTCTAAAGGACATACTGTATCCCCATCATTCGTTGTATCAGTTGGAATGAAACATGTCCAGCACATCACACCACTATATCAAAAAGCACTGACAGGCTGGCACTGTTCTTTCAATCTGTAATAATGTAAGGTGCTGGAAATTGAAGTGAAAGTTGAGACAACTCCTTTAACCATTCAAAATAATGTCCATAGAAGCATCCTTCTTTGGAATACCAAATATTTTAGTTCAGAACTTGAAAAGCAATCAGGAATAGTGGCAGGATGAGTGAAAAAATATATCAGAAGAAAGCAAACCGGATTTATAAAGTCAGAATTTATAGAGTTCCTGCTTCTGTGTAACATTGTATGAATGGGAGAAAAAATAAAGACAATCTATTCGCCATCATCATCCATGCCCCAAAAATGGAGATTACAGTTAGTTAGATATGAGAGACACACAAAGCAGTGAACCCCATAAACA
>NW_007731841.1:93069-96975 GCF_000696425.1 Galeopterus variegatus
TTTTCCTTGAGCTCCGTTAGTACTCTACATACAAATTGTACTATAATGTATCTATGCTTCAGCTCTCCATATTTTACATGACTTAATAATGCACATTAAGGCTGCATGCTCATTTTAAACCATTATACAAAAATATGAGACACATGCATGGGCTTCAATCTCAGCATCATTGCTTCAAGCACACATTCAATATTTGGGGATTATTGTATTTGTTTGAACGCATGTAGGTCTGCTTTGCTTTTTTGTTTTTTCCAGAGGTGGTATAATTAAATAATAATAATAACAATCACAACACTTTCCATTTTATGACACCTTACTCTGTTCCAGCAATTGTGCTAATCGTTTTTCACATATTATCCTAGTCAGTCATTGAAACGATGCTACTCAGTTGAGTTGGTATGAGGATTATTATTCCAATTAACTATATTTGGAAACTGATAGAGAAAAGAAGTAGGAACTTATCCTAGAGTTCATATCTTCATGACCTCTCACTTTACTAGAGATTATATCTCTAGGAAGATCAGAGAACTCAACACACATTTGAACTTGGCCTGATAGAAGAGTACAAACTCACGAGACAAGGAAGGAGATAAAAGGATATTCCATACAGAGGGAATTGTGAGAACAAAGGCACAGATGCACAAAAAAGTAGGTTGCAACATATTCAGAGAATTTCAAGAATTTCAATATGGCTAAAGCAAAGGGCAAATAAAGGTGTATGGTCAGAGAAAGAACTGGAAAGGAAAGTATAGTTGGACAGTTAAGGACTTTGACAGCATGCTGAGAAACATAGACTCAAAGCAGAAGTTTGGACTCTACCATTTAACCATGAGAATATTTTTACCCTGCCATTTTGACCCAGTTGTGTACCAGATGCTTGTGTCTTCATTCTTTAATAAATGAATAAATGAATAGAATGTCCTTGCTTTTTATTCCTGACACTAGGAATAAAAAGGAATACATAAGAAATTTAAAAATCAGTCAATTGTCTAATTGATAATGAAGATTACTGGTAGATATCATCAAACCAGATTAGAACTGATGATGGCCAAAATTGCACATGGTAAAATTTGTTAACAACTAAAAATTAATGGAAAAATCAAATTTTTTTAATAAAATATTGTTCCCCAAATATTTGGCCTTGTTAGAAATAATGGGCACAAATGAAAAAACACCATGTCAGAAGCTATACTTTGTTAAATGTGATAAGAACAAAACTGGCTATAAGGGAAAAGCAAAATTTGATGAACAAAGGAGACAGAACACATCTGGGATATCAGAAATAAACCATTTTGGCCAAAATATTTTTTTTCTTCAGAAGTTATAGTGTTAAAAATTAAATGGCAGATCAAACCCAGATTCTGATTTTATATATGTATGTGTGTATATATATATAAATCACTGAGTAGTGGTTATAGGAACAAGAGTCACCAGTTAAAAACCTCCTGCAAGAATCATCGTGAACACCCAGACTAGACAGGAATGGAGAAGGAAAATATAAAAGCATTTTAAGAGATGAAAAAAATGAAAAAATAGTCCTCAGAGACTTATTTTATATAGGAAAAGAATTAGCAGGCTAAAGAATACTCCTTCTGGCATGTCTGCATTTCACTCTAGGAATTTCCAAAAGGAAAGGGTAATCCACAATGTCTAAAGACCCATTAGTTCTAGATGAATGAAGACTGAGAAAAAGTTGCTGGATATAGCAAAATATGTCATTACTGAATTTAAAAGAAGAAATGGGAAGAAACTGGGAGGATTTAGAAAGCAGGGCAGAATAAGGAATGAGTGGAAATCAAAGACACAAAGACAATAGATATAGAATACTCATTTGAAAATCACATGGCAAAGGGGGATCAGGAAAGACCTCCCCACCCCCGCCAAAAAAAGGAAATGTTACCTGGGTCTTAAATAATGGGTAGAAATCAGATAGGCAGAAAGAAAGTGGTAAATTATACAATACTCATGAATCTACTCAAACTCTTGTTACTGATGTCATAGTGAGAGAATTTAATGAAGGAATATAAATTATATTGAATTCTATTCAATAATGGGTCAAGCAGTTGGGCTGGTGCATCAGCATTACCTATAGAGAAGGAAACATTGAGAAGAAGAGAGGACCTCAAACTGGTTTCGTTAGGAGATATACCCAAGTAGTGACAACTTTACTCTCTCAACCCTTCCAGAGTTGAATGAACTCTAAGTTCCTGCATTAAATGCTTTGCATTTGGAATCCACAAATTGCACTCTGTTTTCCTGGCCAAACCCAACTGATATGCATGATATGAGGCTTAGTGCTAGACGACTCAAGGAGGCTAGAAATGGGAAAAGGACTGAGCAGTAAAAAAACTGAACAGAATTAAGAATCTGTAATGGAAAGAGAACAAATACAATGACTGTTTAAAAAGATCAAAAGACTTGGACTAAAAACAAACTGGTCACTGGAAATAAAGATTATTGGCAGCACTAAGTCATCTGGGGAGGCAGCTGGACAATGGGATGAGCTGCCAAAGGGAAAGAAACATACAAGGAATATCTGAAGGCAAGAAGGGGTAACACTAAACTGGGGTCAATTGGATACTTCAAATCCATGATTAAAAAGTAGGGGGTCTGTCTGTCTTACACAAAAAACTGATAATCCAAATTGAGTAACTCATACTTTAGAAATGATTTTCCAACCTACTTAAATACCCTGTTCAAATGCTAGTACCAGGAAATAGAACACTTGCTATATTACCACCCCAGACAAAAACATTCCTGTGAATTGTATGAAGGATTTCCCTTTCAAGCATATAACTCCCATTAAAATAAGTGCATGCTTTTATTCACCTGTCAAAGATAGATCACAGACACTGTTAGTAAAGGTCATTTGAGTCCATTTCTTCATACCATACCTATGAATGAAAATAAAAAGTGCACTATGAAATGTTGTAGGATAGGAGTTCCAAGTGTATCTAATTTTCTCACTTTCATAATGTTAACAGTCGAGGAGTGTATGGTTAGGGCAATTGTCAGAATCCTGCTGACTTAGCCAATTGTATTGCTAGAGCTCGGGCCCACAGACCCTTCAAACCAGTTGTACAGACTGGATCACAGATCCCTCACACGCCAGGCTGGGTCACGAGACCCCTCACACACAGGTCCATGAGCTAGGTAATTGGGAAAGATCCCAGGAGCCATTGACAGAGTTCATTCCCATGTAAGCTCAGTCCTCAGCTTCCTCAGCAGCAGCACAGCAGAGGTGGCCTCCCAGAGCGTCCCAGGGGCACTGGCAGCAGCAGCAACAGCCTCCAGCAGTAGTAACCGCCTCCCTGTGCCCCCCCTTCCCAGGGACATCCCAGGGATGGGGAGGCCCTAGGGATCAGAGCCACTCATCCTTTTACTTAAGTCCAATAACCCAGGTTTACCTGGGTGCACATGCACAATTACATTAGACAATAACCAAGGAACACCTGGGCTGACATGCATTTTTACATCAAATGCTTGGCAAGACTCCGAACTCCTGAGGGACCCTGACCACTTATCTTCACTTTCTCTACAAGGGGAAAGAAAGTCTCGTATCTTATTTTAATCAAGTACATATCCTCCAAAGATGACTACATGTTGCAAACATATGTAAGTTCTGATTTCCTTAGAAAATATAATTAAACTATTTTCTTAAATTATAGGTTAACACAGTGGTTCCCAAACTTGTCTTCACATTAGAATCACATGGGATCTTTTAAAAACTTCAAATCCCAGGCCACAACCAAGAGCAATTAAACCATAACCTCCTGGGGTGGGACACAGACCTCATTATTATTTGAAGCTCCCCAGATGAGTCCACCCTGCAGACAAGTTGGAAACCACTGTGTTAATATAGAACTCCTTAAAGGAATCTGATTAGCCCTTGAAAGCAGCAGCTCT
>NW_007731841.1:97493-99808 GCF_000696425.1 Galeopterus variegatus
CCACTGTGTTAATATAGAACTCCTTAAAGGAATCTGATTAGCCCTTGAAAGCAGCAGCTCTAAGACTTTGCTGCTCATTAGAATCACCTGGAGAGCTCTAAAAATCCCCAGATCCCAGTGCACCCCAGACCAATTAAATTACAATCTCCGCGAGGAGGGGAGGAGGCAGCCACTATTGTTCCTTAAAGCTCCAAATGTACAGCCAAATTTGAGAACCAGTGCTTTAAACTAGAGGATGGTTTGTAAACCTTATTAAAAAACCATTAAATGTCTGGAGAAAGAGCTTCATTGATACAATAAAAATTCTTATTAAAACTCTCCAAAAAGAGAAGGAAGAAAGGAACAGAATGTGTATTACGTTATATAAAGATAATGATGCACTAGTAAGTAGAACAGCTATTATGTTAACTACAGTATTGAAAATTAGGACAGAGACAGAAAAAGACTCTTCAAGACAGAGGGGAGAAAAGAAATATAACCCATTATCATTTAAAGATGTATAATTGAATCTTTCAATCTCTATATCATTAATAAAATATGCTCCTGTTCTATTCACTACTCTTGCCAAGTGTGTAAGTTTAAGAAAATTTAAAAAGGAAAAATTTTAGTGGAAGAAAAAGTTTCCAAATACTCAGATACGTAGATTAAGTGACGAATAATTTCAAAGCACAAAAACGTCATCTCTTATCGCGCACTGCCATTCTAATCAGTAGTTTCTGGCCACTCTGGTTCTGTTGAAAATTAGCTCAGTGTGCACAAAATGTATATTGTGTCATGTAACAGAAGTGGTGGTTGAATTAAGATCGTTTGATGATAAAACTTTTAAGTATTTTTTATATCTTCACTTTTATGTAAATATACTTCAGTGGAAGCTTTAAGTATCATTTAAAACAATTTTATAAAGTATATTCAGAAGTGCTGTCAGACGGGAGACAAATTAGGAGTGCAATTCACGCTGTTGCAGCAGCAAATGTCACCCAGGAACAGCTGATCTTTTGCACAGTGCTCATGGCAGAATGTAATCTGGTCTCCACAGCACACGTATTATAGACCTTCAGGAATACTAGTATTTAAATTATTAATCAATGCAGATGACTTTGCTGGTAAAACCTGTGTGCTTTATCAATGGGTGGTGAGAGTGAGATGGAATCTTTTTTAACTTTTGTAAATTGACTGCCTGGTAAAAAGCCTCTGTTATCACCAGTTCATCTAAATAACAGCTAAGCATGCACTGCTTAACAAAGTTAATGGCAAACACCCATATAGCCACTCATTTGGGGAGGATTTAATCATTGTTTTAAATGCAAATCTCAAGGTTGAAGCCAGATGAACCAACAAATTTCTTTTTTTTTAATATTTAAGGTGTACAACATGATGTTTTAATATACATATAATGAAATAATTGCTACAATTCAGCCAATTAACATAGCCATCATCTCACATAGATACCTCTTTTGTGTGTTAAGAGAACATAAAATCTACTCTATCCAGTATATAATATTGTAGGGAAAGTGAAATGGATAAATGGTCAGCCGTCCCTCAGATGTTCAGAATCTTGCTGAGCATTTGATGTAAATAACTGTGCATGTGCTCCCAGGTGTTCCTGGGTTGTCTGACTCACACGCAGGTGTCCCAGATTATCAGACTTAAGTATAAAGGACAAGTGTCTCTGATCCAAAGTGCTCACCGCCCCCAGCATGCCCCCAGGGGGGCCACAAGGAGGCCACTACTGCTGTTGGAGGCTATTGCTGCCAGGGTTCCCAGGATGCTCCGGGAGGCCACCACCACTGCTGCCAGATCTGCTGAAGGTTGCTGTAAGCTGCTGCTGCTGCTGCAGAAGCTCAGAACTAAGCTCGCTTTGGAATGAACCTGTCGACTCTGCCAATGGCTCCTGAGATCTTTCCCAATTACCTGGCTCACAACCTGTATGTGAGGGGTCTGGTGACCCAGCCAGCCTGGTACGGGGTCTGTGAGGAGTCTGGTGACCCAGCCTGGCATATGAGGGGTCTGGTGACCCAGCCAGCCTGGTACATGAGGAGTCTGGTGATCCAGCCTGGCATGTGAGGGGTCTGGTGACCCAGGCTGGCATTTGAGGGGTTTGTGACCCAGTCTGCACAATGGGTTTGAAGGGTGTGAGCCCTAGCCTGACAAATATTAACTATAGTCCTCATACTGTACATTAGATCTCTAGACTTATTCATCTGACATAACTGCAACTTTGTACCCTTTGACCTACATGTCCCCATTCCCCCAATTCTCCTGCCCCCCACTCCACCTCTGGTCACCACCATTCTACACTCTATTCTATGCATTCT
>NW_007731841.1:100214-102221 GCF_000696425.1 Galeopterus variegatus
TTCTCCTGCCCCCCACTCCACCTCTGGTCACCACCATTCTACACTCTATTCTATGCATTCTCCTTTTTTTAGATTCCACATACAAGTGAGATCGTTCAGTATTTTTCTTTCTGTCTCGGGCTTATTTCACTTAACATAATGTCCTCCAGGGTCACCCATGTTGTCACAATGGCAAAATCTTTTTTAAGGTTGAAAAGCATTCCATTGCGTATACACACACACATATCATTGTGTACATATGACACACACATAAACACACCCCACAATTTCTTTATCCATTCATCCATCAACAGACAGATTGTTTCCATATCTTGGCTGTTATAGATAATGCTGCAATGAACATGGGTACAAACATTTTTAAATGATCTCAACAGTTTCTAATGCAGAGGTGGGAGCAATTATAGCAATTGGTAGTCTTACCCTGAAACATCAAGAGTAAATCACTTGATGATTCCCTTTGGAGACACTGGTCAAAGGGTACAAACTCAGTTATAAGATAAATAAGTTCTGGAGACCTAGTGTGCAGCTTGGTGGCTATAGTTAATAATGTATTGTATACTTGAAATTTGCTGAGAGAGTATGTCTTAAAGTGTTCTCAGCACACACACAAATACACACACAC
Organism: Galeopterus variegatus; assembly: GCF_000696425.1. NCBI lineage: Eukaryota > Metazoa > Chordata > Mammalia > Dermoptera > Cynocephalidae > Galeopterus > Galeopterus variegatus. The sequence continues at coordinate 100,837 of NW_007731841.1, forward strand.
ACATACACACACAAAAAGGGGAATTATGGTACAGTAATTGATGTGTTAATTAGCTTGATTATGGCAATCATTTCACAATGTATAAATATAGCAAAACATCATGTTGTACACCTTAAATATATACAATTTTTTTTCTCAATCATACCATAATAAAACTGGGACTAAAAAACAGAAAAAATCACTTCACCAAATGGTGTGATTAGGTAACTAACACAAATTTTAGACAAACCTTAAAAATCACTTTTCCCTCTTTACCACCTGGGAAGAAGCACTAATAAATGAAAAAGTCAAACATGATATATTTTGCGTTTTCATCTTCTTCATTGAGCCAGTGTTGGACTCATTAGTCCAACCAAAAGGCAATATAACTTTTCCAACAACCTGAGTTGTCATATTATAAGACACTTCCACCATCACAGTAGAGCCTGTAACCAATGCAAGCCTAAGGTTTTGCTCTCCTTTCATTAAGTGTATCTATTATTCACTGTTAAATGATGTATTCTAGTATTTCTGGTGCAACAGATTTCATAGCTCATACATTTCAATTTTTATTGAAAATAAAAATTATAAAAAATAATTTGAAAGTGAACCCTTCTAGCAAGTAAAATGAAACACATACGAATAATCTAAATCAGCTTTTACTTTGAATCTGATCGGCAATGTTTATTATAATTCAAACATTATAAAGAAAATTAGATATTTTAAAAATCATTCTAAGCACAAAACGTTTTCAACTTTTCAAATGAATTTGCATAATAAACTACAAATACTTTAATCTCAAATGAAACACACAAGCACACTTTTCTTCCTCAGCTTCATTAAATGGCTGATGTGATCAACATTTCAATTCTTCTCTTAGCAAGATCTTAGGATAAACAAGACATTTTGTCTACAAATTTTTAAACAGTTCAAAATTGCTAATACTAAATAAGCATTTCTATGATTAATTACCTCCTTCCTTGAAAGATAGTCTAAGCTCATACACACACCAGAAATATTATAAAGATCTCTAGCAAAACTGGAAACAAAGATGGCGTATTGTCTGACATTCCCATCTGGCCATGTTCACCAAGTATGCACTGAACATCGAGCTTCCATTGCTAAACCCAGACGTATTTGGATGTCTTACAGTTAGTAGACCAATGAATTAAAATGGCCACTTTTTAAAAATGCCTAGCTTTCTCTTGGTTGCATTCATTTAATTTCACAGCCCTTTGTAGTTTCCTGGAGTGTGAAACCATTCTCTCACTTTGTCTCACTCACAGAAAATAAATCAATGCAAAACAACCACTTTTGTGAACATCAGTCTTTCTTTCAGCCAGGCGACCCCAATGCAAATATCATGGTGCCCTCATTCTTCTAATCAGTTCTCAGACCTCCTTTGA
>NW_007731841.1:103584-104555 GCF_000696425.1 Galeopterus variegatus
ATGCACCCAGGGTGGCCATGGGGAGGCCGCTACTGCTGCTGGAGGCTGTTGCTGCAAGTTCTTGCTGTCAGTGCCTCCGGGATCCTCCATGGTGCTACCGTCACCGCTGGACCTGTAAGCAGCTGCTGCTGCCATTAATGAGGACTGAGCTGGTGTCATCTGCCAATGGCTCCCGGGATCTTTCCCCAGTTACCTAGCATGGGCCTGGCATGTGAGGGGTCTGGTGACCCAGTCTGTACACTGAGTTTGAAGGGTTTATGAGCCCTAGCCCTGACAGTACAAATGGAAACTTAGTATAACTAAAATAATGAAACGTTTTGGCTTTAGTTATGGCCTTAATCACACAACTGGCATAGTTGTGTAGCTTTATATCACCCCCTCCAAAGGAGACTGGATTAAGAGATAATGTATATAAAACACTTAGCCCACCTAAGTGTGCAGTAAAATTAACTTTTATTTTGAAAGCAGAATTTAATGAAGATCTCCAAAAGGCCTAGCATCCTCTGTAAGTATCTTCTAAAACGAATTTGGTAAATCAGATATCCTTATCAGCATTTATCATATATATCATACACCACATTCCAAGATATACACCTATTAATGTTACAATATTCTGTGATAAATACTCTACTTGGGGGACTTAATCATTTCCAAAATGAAAGTGTATCTTGAAATTAAAATACATGAAAGGAAAAGGAGGACTGGCATACACCTATGTCAGACAGAGCACTACAGGGGATGAAGAAGAAACAGCCCATGGATCTCTACGCACACCAGCACACAACTGAGCTGAATTTCCCCAGGTGCTCAGTGGCTCTCAAAGTTGAAGGTGGCTTGGATTCACCTGGGGAGCATTTGAGTCTATCTAGATAAAATGCAGATTTAGTGAATTAGAACTTCTGGAGAAACAGAAGCCCAGAAATTGACATTTGACAAGAACCTCCCCCCAAGCTCAAAGTCTCACCAGTGAC
>NW_007731841.1:105445-132500 GCF_000696425.1 Galeopterus variegatus
ATGATATAAAACTTAATGATATTTGCCATTTTCCTACAGATAACTTGATATTATTCTCTTTCGCTATCCAATGAATTGCCTTTAAAATGAATTCTGGTCAAACAAACTCCCACAAATGCCACAGTTACTTTGTAACTGTGCAGTACATTGTTTTATTACCCTGCCACTGCATAGCACTTAGCACATAATTAAGTAACTAGTAATTATCCTTTGAAGAACCAATAACTAAGTGAAATTGGTGTATGGTAAAGTGAATCACTGCCTTACTGGTTAAACATGGGGAGGAAATCTTCAATGAAGGCTTTAAAATTAAACCACTAAAGAACATCTCAAACATGATGAGTTTTAGATTATATCCCATGAATAAAATGAAACAAATAGAGAAAATTTAGTAAAATAGTGGTTCTTGTACTGTATCATCATTTAAGAATTTAAAGCTGGAAGCAGAAGTTCACCCTTTTCCAGGATGGGAAGAGTGCAAGTAAGCAAGGGAAAGTATGTTCTAGCAACTCACTGAAGCACTGCCCATACAATGTCCTGAAATGGAACAAGTGTCATCAGAATTGGAAAAGGAAGGAGAGTTAGTAAGGAGGAAATGAAGAAATGAAATGGACAGAGAGAAGAAGAAGAAGAAAGAAAGAAAAAAGAAAAACCAATCTCAAAGAGAAAAGCTCTGTCGCCACAAAGTAAGAGCACAGCATCACCCTCCCCTCCTGCCATGGCAGCTCCATCACTACAGCAAAGATGCCCAGAAGGCCAGTTACTGAACCATGCAGATACGGGGAACTAAGCTGGAAGAGAAGCCTCACATATGAAGCATCGTGGAACTAAAGAAGTAAAAAGGAAAAATTAACAGCCCCGATGTCCATTCCCACTCCATACCCTATGACTAAGCCTTACCAACCCTGTGCCCCATAAAAATATGCTTTAGATGCCACAGTGACTAGAACTATTAATGCTGATTTTGAAAACAATTTATTTTATTTTACATAAATTATCTTTAAAGTGTGTTTCATGGTGGTGAATTGTTTAGAATGACTTCCAGGTACTCTTTCCCCCATAAGAATATATTCCTGGATTCACAATATAAGAGAATCAGAAAAGATTATTTGATTTCCCAGTAATAGACCTATGCATGACTTTCCTTTGCCTTCTGAACCCCAAGGGCAAGGAGATAAGTTAATCATACTTCTTGGTTCATAGCACACTATCTTCATTATAAAGTCCCTCTCTTGTTTTAGTTTAATTTCCAATTAATTCCTAATCCTTTCTTGTTCCATAGGCTCCCCTTTCTAAGTTGCTTGCTATATGTCCTTAAATATCTTTATAAAAATAGTAAGTTCAAACAAATGCTTTTAATTTATGTAAGTATGAGTAGTAGTAGCCTATGCATATCTCATTTCTATTTATTTTTTTCATTTTTTAAAACTCACTCCAGGTTCTTAATATCTATCCAGGTTTTTAATATCTATCCGTATTGCTGTGTTTATATCTAGCTTGTTTGCTTTAAGTGCCCCACGTTCCGCACGCATCTTCCACATTTTACTTCCTCAGTCTCCTAGTTATGGATATCTTTGTTGCCTTCAGCTTTCAAGTACCACTCTCAACAACACCAAAACACATAGATGAGAGAGACAGGGCAATCCTCAAACATATTCTTTTACACTGGTATACCTAGGCCTGAGATGAACAGCCATGGACCATATGTTAACTTAATTTCACTACGTGCTACCAGATGACTATATTCCCACCAGCAAGTTGGGGAGAAAAAAAGTATTTAAAAATTCTGCCCCAGATGCTTTTTATATATTTAAAAGTTTCTTAATTCCCTTCTCCACCCCAATGGATCCATACTCTACTCAATTTAGTTGTTTTTTTGTTTGTTTTTTTAAAAAAAAGATACTTCAGAAAGCACAAGGTCAATATCTGGAACGTAATTTGCGTGGAGTAGGAGATGAACTATGCTATGATTGAGAAAGGTTCAGCCGTGGAATACACTATTGGGAAGCTAAAAAGCTGTTCAGTGCTGTAGTATGGTACATTTTCTACAATACAGCCTCTTTTCCTTTACAATAAACTACATCTCCTGTAAATCCACTCTCCCATTTATACCCGGTAGGATCCAAAATGATGCCCTTGGGGCAGAAAACAGCAGAAACTCCCATTCAGATTACTTCTGACTCTCAGCCTGGGAAACTTTCTGCTATCACCACCAAACAATGAAAACTCAGAAGTGAGGAATTCTAGGTCCTCGGTCCCTAGGATTACTAATCATCGCTCCAGAAGTCAATCTGGAGCCCCTGCACTTTCAGAATCAGGGCAACTGATGCAATATCCTGTTCTGAGGCTGAAAACAAGCTTAAAAGGCACTATTAAACAAATAAAGCTAATGGCCCCAAGTCCTAAAAGTAACAACTCTATGATCTCAGATTTATTCATTTTTGTTCTTAATTATTATTATTGCTGTTCTGTGACCACACCAGGCATCCAGAATCTCTTTTTATTCACTCTGCCCTGTATGTACTCTCTATGTCGTTCTCTCACCTCATTCCTTACCTTGCTCTGGGGTTAATTTAGCAGAGAGGCCAACCTTACCACCCTGTGTAACACTGTGCCTTATACACACACACACACTGTGCCTTATACACACACACACACTGTACCATCAATCTCCATCCTCTAACTTTGCTATGTTATTATTCAAAGCGCCTTACACACACACACACACACACACACACACACACACACACTGTACCATCAATCTCCATCCTCTAACTTTGCTATGTTATTATTCAAAGCACTTATCACATATACCTTCACACTAGAGTATATACACCATAAAAGCAAAGATTTTTATCTATTTTATTCATTGCACTATCCCCAGCATCTAGAACAGTGCATGGCACAAAGAAGTACTCAGATATTTTCGTAACATATTAATTTAGATTGCGATAGATGCTGAAGATACAACAACGAACAAGAGAGCTCAGTCTCTGCCCTCATGGAACTTACACTCTTGCAGGGAAACAGATGAGTAGATTGTAGAATTTGCAGCAGGAGTCAGATCTTCTGACTCATGGCCATTTCCATTCTGCCACCCTGAAGAGTGTACAAAAGATGAGGTTCAATTATTTAGTAGTAGCTAAAGAAAGACATTATCAAGCATGAGAAAAGAGGGCTGGAAAGGCTGTTAGTTGCCTTTATCCACCATGTACTTTAAAGCCTCTGTGATTTTTTTAAAGACCAATTCAGATTAGAGGCCATAGGGGCCGGCCCGGTGGCGCACTGGATAGTGCGCCGCTTGGGAAGCGCGGCGGCGCTCCCGCCCGAGGGTTCGGATCCCACGTGCGGACCGGTTCCTGCTCACTGGCTGAGTGAGGCGCGGGAGCAACCCCAAGGGTTGCGGTCCCGTTGCTGGTCCCCGGTCTGGTACGGCGGCAACACTGAGGGTTGCGATCCGTTGCCGGACATGGAAAAACACAAAAGACAAAAAAAAAAAATAAAAGATTAGAGGCCATAAAAGGAGAAGTAGCCAAAAGGACTCTTTGCAGACTTGTATTATTCCAAAGAGCATTTTCAGCTATATTTTCTGTACATGGAATAGTATTTCAATTTTTAAATAAATTATCTCAGTAGTAATTCAAGTGGTTGCTTAAATTTGCACATATACATAACTGTGTGCATTATTTAAAAATGGTACAGGAACTGACAATTGGAAACGTTTCAGCGGTTATATAATTTGTCCTTATTAAGTCATGATGCTTATTTTCTAACAATGAAAGCAGTATCTACCAAGCCTTATTAGAATTGTGATAGTGTACTATTGGCAAGCAGTTAGAAAAAAAAAGCTTCTGTCCATATGCATTGGAGTAGGAATTAACATTCTATTTATATTTTATGCCAGACTCTCCTTGACTAAACTTGAGGAAAGTGAAAAGAACTGAAGTTTTAAACACTGTCCGAGAATTGAATTGGGGGAGAGGGAGAGGGTGAAAGTTGCTCTAAATGTGAAGTTGGGCTGATCGTATGCCAGACTCTCCTTGACTAAACTTGAGGAAAGTGAAAAGAACTGAAGTTTTAAACACTGTCCTAGAATTGAATTGGGGGAGAGGGAGAGGGTGAAAGTTGCTCTAAATGTGAAGTTGGGCTGATCATGCAATTTACTCTCTAGAAGTCACATCTCATTTCTGTTGACAGACAATTCTGTCTGACACAAGAGGAATTAGATCAAACAAACTAGTTCCTGCATGGAGAGCTTAGGGACTCATGCCCCAAGATTGGAAGGAATATTGGACTTACTTGAGTTACATAATATAGCCTAAATATGGGTGAGGAAGGAAGCATAGAAATACAGAAAAAATTATTGCAAATAATTTTCACTGGAAGTTTATTTTGTCCTATTTACACTTTAGCTCCTGAGAACCACAAAGGAGGAAGTATTAAGCTATAGAGTCTTCCAATCTTAAACATTTGAGGGGCAGAAAACAATATTGTTTATTATACACAGTTTATTATTATGGAATACATTGAATTGTTATAGAAATGCTATACGCTTATTAGGAGATTATTTTTTATCTCAATTGAAATGAGCTCTGGAGAGTAGAAGTCAAATTCTCTGGTTTCTAATATTTATTTATAAGTCACAAATTTCCCCTGTTCAGGGACACAGTACAAGCATTAATATATTGGACTAAAAGCATAACATTTATTTAAAAGAAGATAAATAAGTTACCAGCTCCTTCTTCTTCAGTTTTCTTGATTTCTCTATCTTTCTAATAACATGTTTCTCTTTCTCTTTGTTGCTCCTGTTTTGAAATGAAAGCAAAGGATCCAATTGCACTTATTTCTACTGATTTATAATTTTCAGAATTACCAAATGAGATTTTTTTTCTTTTGATGTTTAAGAAGTTGTATTATTATATATGAAATGATTTTCTGATTACTATATTTAGATGTGAAATACATGTCTTCGTGTTTCCTGGTTATGTATCGTTTTGGATGAGGCATGCATTAGTAATCACAGCGCTGGACCACTCAGTCTATTATTCCCCAGCCTCCTCATCTAACTCAGCCCACATCCGTCACCCCTGGATAGAAATGGCTTCCTCTTGTGACCATGTACAACACCATCTTCTGTATCATGTTCAGTGTATTTCTTAAGTAAAAAAGTGATAGAAACTAGTCAGATGATCTAAGTCCCAAGAAAAGTTCTATCATGTACTGGCCATGACACCTGGTAAAAATCACTCAACCTCATCAAGAGTAAAATTTACCCTGCCTTCCTAACAAGATTGATTGCATCAAATAAAAAGTAAAAGGTTTTGTATGGTATGAAAAAGGTGTATGTGTGTGTTTATATACCTACTTTGTTTTATATTTTTGAAAACTAAAATAATTCAAATTTTGAATAATTACATAAGAATATGACATTATAGAAACAGGCCTTACAGACCAAAATTAGGGAGAAGACACGTAAATCTTCTAGGTCAGAGACTCATATTCTTCAGCACTGAAGCCATCACCTGTTAGTGTTTCTCTCGGTCTAGAAAATGAACTCAATCTGGTCCACATCTTGGGGAATTATTTAAAACAGAATATACAAATTATTTCCTTTCATCTTATGTAGCTGAATTCCCTCCTAATGTAAATAAAGTCATTAAAATCAAAATTTTGCTACAATTTTAAACATCTAATGTCATAAATGGGGGGAGAAAATATGTTTTTTTTTTCCTTTTCCTTTTCAAAATTCAAAGAAAACAAGCTTGTAGTACAATCTTAAGAATCTTGTTAGTGCAGCAGGCTCCACAATTCATAAATCATAATGCACTTCCTTGCAGAACCCTCTCTACATGCAGCTGAATTAAAAAAGCAATAAAAGGTGAGCAAAAGTATTCCTGGTTTCTGTTAAAATGAGTGCTATATCTATACATCTCTGTCTGATTTTCAAGTCAATAGTCTATCACAGTCCAGGACAAAGAAAATAAATGGTTCTGGTCAAGTCATCACTGAGCAAATGTGCCAGTGTATTTCTCTCTGGGACTGGGTGCCAACACTGTACAATCTGAGTATCATGCACAATTTGTGTTTTGCCTTGTTCAAAATGAAGATTGCCTTTGTTATAAACTACCAGGAAATATTATTCCCTGCAAATTGGTAAACTGCCAAGAGCACAAGAAAGTCTGCAACCTTCCTGAGCAATGGCTGACCTATTTAAAGTTGTATTTCTGAGAATACAATAATATCTAAACCAAGAATAGGCTAACCTAAAAGCATTTAAATTGTTCAGGCTACTCTTCTACCTAAAGCAAACTAGCAGAATTGGTAAACAAAATAATAATGTAACATCTTACAAAGGGTCTCTTTTGTGGAGGGAAGAGAACAGACACAGGGATGTTGCCCCATAACAAAGTGTTCTCAAAAAAGCTCAAGAGGAAAATCTACGGTTCTGGTAAATTTCACAAATTAAATTGAGGCTATCAACAAATGTTTGTTGAATCAAATTAAAATCAATATATTTCCCGAAGGCTTAAATCACATAAAGTTAAAGATTATACATCATTACCACAATGAATTAGTGTTCAATTAAGATTCTTCCATGAAGGACGAATTGGTGCTTCTGATGGATACAGTAGACTATGTCCAAGAGGAGGGCTGCCCTGACAGTGCCCATGCATTGGGGGGATGTCATGGGGATGCCACCATGGCCCAATCCTGAGCTTAGACTGAACTTGGCACCCTACTTCACAGGTCTCAATGGGAGGACCCCTTTCTCATTAGGGAGCAGTTGGGGGGAAGTTATTTTGTTATTGGTTTCTTTTTCATATACTGTATATGTCCTCTTCACTCCCAAATATGACTTTAAAGCATTTTGAGCAGTAGATAGAGAAATAGCCTAAACGCATTCTAAAATGCTCCAATACTTAGAATCTAGAGACTATTTTATATTAAAATACTCAAAACAACTACGTTAAAAACTAAAATGGATTAGAAATCATTTAGGAACTAAGTCAAAAGAAGTATGTGAATTCATTCATATGGTAAAACAAACTTTGCTGGTAATCAACCATTGGAGGAGTTTTTCAAAAGATACTTCCTGTAGAGGACCTTAAAAAGCAGAGTACATAATATTTTCAATGCATTCATTTATTCAGCAACTGTTTATTGAAAGCACCTACTATGTGCACTGCAATTTTGCTTAAGAAATAATCTTCAAATAACTATTTCTGAACTTGACTTTTGATCAAAGTTAAGGATATAACATTAAATTATCACTTCACAAATACATTCTACCAGAAAACTAAGATTTTAGCAAAGACATATTGTATTCTTATGATGTAACTTGTCCCAGCAACAGAGTTTAGAGACTTTTCAGTCCTTATTGAATATTAGTCTTCCTCTTGCACTGAACTGTCTCCTAAAATACCGTTGCAAACATGCTTCAGCAGGAGGCTATCTATGCAAGCTTGGGCTCTCTGCTGAGTGCTGCGGCATGTGGAATTCTAAGCTTTTAATGGATTTCAAATGAGCAGAATAGACATTCTATTTTTTTTTTTTTTTTTTGTCTTTTTCTGTGTCCGGCAACGGATCGCAACCCTCAGTGTCGAATGTGGAATTCTAAGCTTTTAATGGATTTCAAATGAGCAGAATAGACATTCTATTTATTTATTTTTTTTTTTTTTTGTCTTTTTCTGTGTCCGGCAACGGATCGCAACCCTCAGTGTCGCCCCCGTACCAGACCAGGACCGGCAACGGGATCGCAACCCTTGGCGTTGCCCCCGCACCTCGCTCAGCCAGTGAGAGGGAACCGCTCTGTATGTGGGATCCGAACCCTCGGCGGGAGTGCCGCCGCACTTCCCAAGCGGCGCACTAGCGCAGTGCGCCACCGGGCCAGCCCTAGACATTCTATTTTGACACAAGAATACAACTTTCATCCTTGTTTCAATGGAAACAACCCCACCTCGATATACAGGCAGGTTGCAGAAGTGCCTTTGAACAGGATCAATTTTTTTTCCCTCAGAAATGAAGTTTTTTTTTTTAGGTGCTCAAATGCCTTTTACTACCTGATGTAGATGTCTTTGACAAAAAAAAAAAATTAGGTGGATATTTGCTAACACTGTGCTGCACTGATCATACCTCTTTATGATGGTGAATGAAAAAGGAGCACTGCACCTTGATGCTCCCCACCAAGAGGGATCAGCTGTGATTAGGTGGATATTTGCTAACACTGTGCTGCACTGATCATACCTCTTTACGATGGTGAATGAAAAAGGAGCACTGCACCTTGATGCTCCCCACCAAGAGGGATCAGCTGTGAGTGGGTCCTATAGGCTGCACCCATCTGTTTGTGCAGCAGCATGGAACTCCAAAGTCAAGTTGCCTGTCCTCTCATCAAGATGTGGACGCATGCCTGGTAATCCATAGATTACCTACCATGCCTGGTAATCCACAGGACAATAATATCCAGCCCATATAAAAATGAACTGTTTCCCCCCTCCGTCAGAAAAGAGTTCATGCCTGAGACATCTTGAAAAGCTGAGTCCTTTTGTTAGCTTTCCTCTACAGAGCAAAACACTGACAATTGTACTATGACTTTGACAAATGTCCATCACATTCTACCAGTTACCTGACTACGTGAAATAACTCCTTGCTGACAAGGAGTACAAAAACATGTGCTCCCCACTCTCTACCTTCTCACCAAACCTCTCAATACCACCCTTCCTCCTTCTAGGAAGAAAAAAGCCAACTCACAGCTTGTGTTAGAAGATGGATATGAGAAGCTGGCACTTCTTCACCCAGCTCCAGAATAGACATAGTTCCAGAATACATCTGGCAGGCATCTAATTGTTTGAAGCAAATGCATAGTAGTGCTCCAAAATAGGATGTCAGAAAGCATATTGCCTTCGTAGCCTATTAAAATAAATGAAGAGAGGGATACACAGAGGAAAAGATGCCAATTACCCAGCCTGGAGTGTGTCCAAGTTAGAACATCTACACACCTTAAGTGTGTAAATAATCACCCTCAATATTTTAATGATTTCAGTAATTGAGAATCATCTTTTCTTCATCCATTTCACCTCCAAAATAGCACTCCGTATAATTCAGTCTCTATTAACAATCTGCTGAGACATTAATTGAATATTGACCCAAAGAAATGTCTGCTATCTGCAGCATCACTACAACTCTTCAATCGAAAACCAGCCCTGAATTTGAGATACAGCAAGTAAAGAATTCCATCTCACCACTTTGATTATATTTTAACTGCTAGGACTTGGAAGCCAAAGGATATTTTTTTTTAATAAGGATAAAAAAAATTCAAGATAGCTGCATATAATGAAAAAAGCCCTAGATTAGTAGTCAACAATCTCAGTTTTCTGTTAATGCTCTGTTCTTCCAGATGCTATGACTATGAGTATAGACCACGTGTTCATTTTTTTTTCTTTTATTCAACTATTAATTGTCTACTCTGAACTAAGCACTGTGCCAGTTTCCATCAGTCTCTGATTTTTCATTTGTTTAAAGGGAAATATTTATATCTATTCTGACTAACACATGGAGTTGTTGTGAGAATTAAATGAAATTATTTATGCAATAGTACTTAACAAACAATAAAGCACTATGCAATTATGAAGTGACTATTAGCAAAAACATTTCAGTTGCTTGAATCTGCATCTGACCACCACATGGATGCTATATTTATAAAAATGGATTTTTTGTGTATATGATAAATAAATTATGCACAATGATAAATGTACTAAAATATATGTAAGCTATAGCAAATGAAATGTAATTTGTAAAATTAATGAAAATAGACAGAATATTTAGACGAGGAAAACAGAGACTTTTTAAAAATCCCCATAGAAATAACTGTACATGAAGCTAAAAGTAACTTACGATTTAGAAGATGATAAATTGAGAGAGCTGATAGAGCAAGGTGCTTTATTCCCTGTTCTGGAACCAGATTGCCTTGAGTTCAACTACTGGCTCGGCCACGTATACCTGTCACCTAGGAAAAGTTGCTTAGTCTTTGTGCCTCATTTTCTCATGTATAAAAAGTGGTCAGTTATAGTTAATGGAAAAAAAATTTTTTAATTATAGTATTCTCCCTCTGAAATTCTTGGAAGGATTAAATAAGCAAACATATGTAAAGTAAGTGCTACATAGAGCATTGTGAGTCTAGGGGTAAGCTACAACGGTACTTCAAACAGATCATGGAAAGAGTCGTATCATCTCTCAATTCTATTTCTCCATGAACTGTTTGAAGTACCCTCGTATTTACAATGCAGACACTTTTATATTTAAGGAGATTATCAGAGATAATAATGCTTATAAATCAATTCAGTGAATTTTGCTATAAGCACATATATAGGTTTTTATATCACTCTCTATTCAAAATCTACCAAGGCTTCATGTTGCCTACCATAGACAGTCTAAGGTCATTCACTGGCCCTCAAAGCCCTATACTATCATCCACTACCCAAACATTTCTCACAACTTCTAACATGAATTCTACATTTCAATTAAGTCAATTTCTGCCTCTATTAGCTCTTTTTCCATTAGCTTAGATACACACTGTATCTTCCCTCTTTAAAAAAAAAAAATCCGTTTTGATCTTCCTTATTTCATTTGCTTGTTCCCTTTTCCAGCATAACCCCTTAAAAGAGTTTATACTTGCTGTCTGAACTTCCTGTTCCATTCTCTCTTGAATCTATTCCAATTGGGTTTTATTCCCTGTTAGCTTTCCTAAAACAGCTCCTGTCAAGGTCACGAATGATCTTTAACATTCGTAACAAAAATGTCATTTCTCAGGCTCCTCTTACTCATCTCTTCAGCAGAATTTGACATTACTGATCACTTCTTGCTTTCTGAAGTACTTCCTTCATTTTGGCCTCCAGAATACTGCTCTTTCAATTTTTCTCTTACATCACTTCTCAGTCTTCTTTGCTGGTTACTTCTCATCTTCCTGACCTCATCTTCCTGAGGGTCTTGGCCCTCAGACCTCCAGTCTCTCTCTTTACTAACTCAGTAGCTCATCCCATCTAGTCACATGGCTTTAAAAATTATATGAGGGTAGATTCATTCTCTCAAGTTTATATTTTCAGGTCATTCCTATCTCCTGAAATCTGAACACACATCCAACTTTTAGTATCTGGTTCTACTTGGAAGTCTAAAAAATCTCAAAGTTAATATGTCAAGTACAACTCTTGATTATTCCTCCCATACCTGCTGCTACCACCTTCTCCCTAATTTCAGTAAATGGAAACTCCATTCCAAAGAAAACTTCCTTGATTCCCCACTTTCTCTTGCACTCTAAATTCAATCCATCAGCAAATCCTATCAGCAACTTGTTGAAAATACATCCAATATACAACCAGTTCTCACAGCTTTCACACTACCTGACCCAAAGGCCTCTGCCTTTCACTTGGACTTCTTGCAAGAATATCCGTGCTTCTGCCCTGATCTTCCTACGGTCTGTTCCTACACAGCAGTCAGAGTGAGCCTTTAACTTAAGTCAAACTGTGTCACTGCTCCCCTCAAAATATCTAAATGATTACCCATTTCACTCAGAGGCAAACCCAGTGTCTTCACTGTAGCTCCACGGCCCTCCCGCATCTGGCTGCTACGTCCTCTCTGACCTCACTCGTCAGCCTCACCACCTCCCCCACCTCCCTCTTCTGCTACTGCTATGCCGCTCTGCCTGTTCTTCTAACACACATTCCTCCATAAAAATATAAGCTCCGTGACAGTGGGAACTTGGGTGTTTTTTAAATTTCTATATCCCGCGAACAAGAACAGTGCCTAGTGATTTCATTGAAAGAGCAGATTGAATGAATGATGAATCTCTCTCTGTGTTGTTTCAGAAATAATAGCCCCTACCCATTGAGTGCCATGCCCAATGCCTACATTATGTCAAACCTTCCTGAAAACTATGAACACAAGCATTTTAATCCCAATCATGTAGACAAGGAAGCCCAGGAAGGTTATATTTCATGTCCCTGATCACGTACCTAGAAAGTGGCAGCACTGGGGTTGTAACCAGAGTCTGTGCTCTTTTCATCAGGTCTTTCTACTTACTAGCATTCCACACTCGTTTCTATTCCCTAACCTGGGCTGATGCTCTTACTATATCTGGAACGCCCCTTTCTGACTCTCAATCACAGATGTCTACTACATACCGATGCTTCTCTTATTAGTTTCCTTTTTGACATCCCACTCATCCATATAAATCATTCCAATTTTTATCAGTGTCTCCATTATCAGGACTAAAGGTATTAAAGTTTGTGAAGTACTACAATGATCTCAACTATACAAAGGTTTTCAAAAAGTTCATGGAAATATTTGCATTTTCTTTCAGTTCCATTTTTCCACAAACTTTTTGTAGTATCCTTGTACATGTTTTTCCATAGTTCTCTAATTTATGTCTATGTTGGTCTTCTTTGCCAAAATACACACAATTCAAGGCTTTATTTTAGTACCTATTTTATTAAAATGTCTTTCTGCCTCACATATTGGTCATTGGGGAGGTTCTTAACAAAGGATAAATGATGTATCAACCTGAGGATACACAAATATGTAAAAGAATACAGGGCACCTGGATGTCGAAAGCCACGCACCCCCTTGTTGCCATTCAGAAATGCCCATCATCAGGCAGAAGAGCATGGAGAGTAGATGCCCATTTGCTCAGACTACTGAAAGTCTCATAGATCAGGATTTTCCTTTCTAGTAATGCTAATACGTCAGTTTCCCCAGTTGTAAATTGGGACACTTCACAAATGGTCACTGTTAGGTACAGATATTGAAATAGATCTTATAATTTTCTAACACAGAGACTAAAGTTTGATGTTAGTAGGGTATTTATTTGTCTCTCCAGGGCTTTCGTTCTGTTCCTCTCCAATCTACACTGAAGGCAGACGAAAGATTCACGCTCCTTAAGCACTCGTTCCCTTTCATGACTCCCTCTCCCATAAAACCTTACGCAACTCTCTACTCCCTATAGAATGAAGCCTAGACTTCTCAGTCTGACACCAAAAACTTCTCACAACTGCATCCTTCTCTTTACAAACCGATGGCCCGCAGCCTTGTAACTAACTCACTCTTGCCCATTTTTAAGTAATTCCATTAGATATTATATGCACATAATATATTTACTCTCTCCTTTGTCCCCTTGCCCAGGTAGCAGGTAGGTTCACTGGACCAGTACATGCTTTTTCATTCCTCACTTTAACATCAACATTCTCACCATCCTTCCAGATATCTCCACTGAGAAAATGGAAGGCACCAAACTGGAACTCTGTCATCAACACAACCTCAGACAGACGAATCTATCCGTTCATGCTTGCCTTTTCTTTTTCTCTCTCATTACAATAGGTAAAAATATCGCTATCTTATTGATGACCAATGTTTCCAGCCATGTTCTGGATCCTCCTCTTCCCCATCACACTGTCTTCAAGACTTCTCTCAAGATCTCTCTTCTAAAACTTCAGTCTCTCACCCTCTTCTAAGTAATTCTCACTAACATTAAAATAGGCTCCAATCTATCCCACCCAGAACGGGAAAAGAACACCTCACCCAACTCACTTCCTCCTCCAGTTCCTTCTCTATTCTCCTGATGCTCAAAAGAGTTTCTACACAAACTACTCCCATTTTCCATGCCATTCCCCTTTCCATCCATTCTAACCATGTATCCACCCATTATTCCATCAAAACTTTTCTGATCAAAGTCATTGATGACCTCCATCTTGCCAAGTCCAATGGCCTCTTTTTCCTTTTTTTTTTTAATTTTTTTTTAGATTCTAGTAGTTTTTGACACACTTGTTCACTCCATCCTCCTCAGTTTTCACAACTTTACATTCCCAGCTTTCCCCCTACTCTGGAGACTTTTTCTCGGTCTCCCTTTCTGGCTCGTTTTCTGCTATCTTGACTCTAAATGTTGGTTTAGGCTCTGGGCCTGGGCAAATCTTCTCTCTCCGTGTTCTACAATATGCCCCAAGCATATGCACTTGTCTGCATCTCCACTCACACCATCCCATTCCAGACCATCACCGCTGCTAGGCTGGTCCACTGCAACTGCCTCCTAACTAGTTTCCCTGCTCACGTCTTTTCCATTAGCCACTCAACATAAATGAGTGCTATTAAACATAAATCAATTCACTCCACTCTCCTGTGTTATACCCTCAGAGGCTTCCCACATACAGAGAATAAAATCCAACTTCCTTATAATTACTCCAGGGCTTTACATGATCTCTCTTCTGCCCTCAACCAAACTTCTGTAATGTAACCTTTAGCTCACTATTCTTCAGCCACAATGGTAGGCCTTCAGTTTCTCAAATAACCCAAGTGTTTTCCCATATCAGAGCTTTTACACATGCTGTTTCCTTTTCATGGAACACACTTCTCCCATCTTCACGTGGCTAGTTCCTTCAAGGTCTGCACAAATGTCACCTCCAAAGGATGTTTTTTTCATGATCTCACAATTCATTCAAAATGTCTTCTCCACCTCCAGTTTTCTCTAGTTGTATGTTTCACTATAGCACTTACCTCAATAATTATTTTATGTATTTGTTTAGGGTTTTTTATTTGTTTGTTTATTTCTGTCTGTCTTCTCTGTTAGAATAGAGCCTGAGACCATGTCTGCCTTTCTTAATGCTGTGTCCCCCATGCCTAGCATAGTGCCTGGTTCATGGTGGATACTCAGGAAATACATATTAAATGAATCAATAAATATATGCAAGATTAAACAGTACATTTGATTATATAGTATATGACTCCACTTACATAAAATGGAATAAGCAGATTAGTATAGACCAAAAGTAGGTGAGTGGTTGTTTAGGGTTTAGAGTAGATGAGAGAAATGGAAGAAAATGCTAAAGAGTATGGGGTTTTGGGAAAAGGCAGGCACCATGGGACTCCCAACCCAGGCCAGTGTCTGCTGCCCAGAGAGGCCTGAGAGCCACCAGGCCCACATGCCCCAAGTCATCCATGCTGCAAGAGGCAGGTACCACAGGACCCCCCCACCCCAGGCCAGTCCCCACTCCCCAGAGAGGCCTGAGAGCCACTGGGTCCACACACTCCAAGTTAGCCAGGCTGGAAGAAGCAGGTGACGTGAGACCCCCAGCCCAGGGCAGTCCCCACCATGCAGAGAGGCCTTAGAGCCACCAGACTGACATGCCCGAGTCAGCTATGCCAGAACAGGCAGGTGCTGCAAGACTCCCAGCCCAGATCAGTCCTTGCTGCCCAGAGAGGCCCAAGGGCCACCAGAATGACATGCCCTGAGCCAGCCATGCCAGAACAGACAGACACTGTGGGACCCTCCAGTCCAGGCTAGTTCCTGCTGCCCAGAATAGGCAGTCCCTTCAGGATCCAAGCCAGACATCAGAGTGGAATGAGTAGGCCGTGATACCCCCAGCCACAAGGACTAAACACCAAAGGAAAGATGCCAGAAATATGAAAAATCAAGAAAGTACATCACCACCTAAGGAAAGTAATAACTCTCAAGCTCTAGATCCTATAGAACAGGAAGTCCTTGAAATGACTGACAAGGAATTTTGAGCAACAATTCTAAGGAAACAAAATGAGATACAAAAAAACTCAGTTACAAACACAATGAAATGAGAAAAAATATAAAGGATCTGAAAGAAGAAATGTAAAAACAAATCAATGCCCTGAAAAAGAATGTAGCAGAGCTTGTGGAGCTGAAGGATCGATTCAATGAAATAAAAAACACAACAGAGAGTCTAAAGTCTAACCAGCTGGCTAGAACAAGCAGAAGAGAGAATTTCTGACCTTGAAGACAGGCTGTTTGAATTAACACAGGCAGACAAGAGAAAAGAGTTTAAAAAATTGAAGAAAATCTAAGAGAGATAACAGACAACCTTAAGCACTCAAATATCTGAATCATGGGCATTCCAGTAGAGGAGGAAAAAGGAAATGGCATTGAAAACCTATTCAATGAAATAGCAGCAGAAAACTTCCCAGGTATAGGGAAAGGCACAGATCTTCAGATTCAGCAGGCCCAAAGATTCCCAAACATATTCAATTGAAAGAGGTCCTCTCCAAGATGTGTACAGTCAAACTGGCAAAACTCAAAGACAAAGAGAGAATCTTAAAAGCTGCAAGAGAAACTGCAAGTCACCTATAGGCAAGCCCCAATCAGACTAATATCAGACTTTTCATTGGAAATGTTAAAAGCCAGAAAAGAATGGGGTGATATATTCAAAATACTAAAGGAAAGAAGTTGCCAGCCAAGAATACTTTATGCAGCAAGGCTACCCCTCTGAAATGAAGAACAAATAGTATATTTCTCAGACAAACAAAAACTGTGGGAGTTCACTACCACACGACCAGCCTTACAAGAAATTCTCAAGGAAGTACTGGGTTGATACCTCAAAACAACCATTCACTGCCATGAATACTCAGGAAAGAACAAAACCTACCAGTAAAACAAAAATGCTAACAATAACGAAAAAAATAGTTAATCTACCACCCCAGGAAACCAACAAATATAGAAGACAAACAGAAAATCAAAAATAAAGGAACAAAAGGTACTTAAGACATCTAAACAAAAATCAATAAAATGCTAAGAGTAAATCAACACCTTTCAATAATAACTCTAAATGTAAAGGGATTAAATTCTCCACTCGAAAGACACAGACTGACTGGATTAAAAAGATGTATCCAACAATATGCTGCCTTCGAGAGACTCACCTCACCTGTAAAGCCACACATAAACTAAGACCAAAGGATGGAAAAAGATATACCATGCAAATAGAAATGAAAAACGAGCTGGAGTAGCTATTCTTATACAGATAAAATAGACTTTAAAGTAAAAACCATAAAAAGAGATAAAGAAGGTCACTATGTAATGATAAAAGAATCTGTCCATCAAGAAGACATAAAAATCATAAATATATCAGCACCCAATGTTGGAGCAGTCAGATTTATAAAGCAAACACTATTAGATCTAAAGAATGAGATAGACACTAACATCATAATAGTGGGGGACCGGAACACCCAACTCTCAAAATTTGTCAGACCATCTAGGCAAAAAATCAACAGAGAAACACAAGATCTAAACAATACTTTAGACCAATTGTACTTGGCAGATATATACAGAACTTTTCATCCAATAACCTCAGAATATTCATTCTTCTCATCAGCTCATGGAACATTCTCCAGGATAGACCACATATAAGGTCACAAAGCAAGTCTCAACAAATTCAAAAGCATTGGAATTATTCCATGTATTTTTTCAGATCACAATGGGTTAAAATTCAAAATCAATAACAAACAAAACTCTGGACACTATATAAACACATGGAAATTAAACAACATTTGACTTAATGACATATGGGTCCAAGAAGAAATTAAACAAGAAATCAAAAAATTTCTTTAAACTAATGCAAAACCTGTGGGATACTGCAAAAGCAGTCCTAAGGGGGAAATTTATCCCCCCTAAGATGGACATTTATCTCCCCTAAGGGGGAAATTTATCACATTAAATGCTTACTTCAGAAAAATGGAAACATGGCAAATAAACAATCTAACACTTCACCTTAAAGATCTGGAAAAACAAGAACAACCCAAACCCAAAGTTAGTAGACAAAAAGAAATAATTAATATCAGAGCAGAACTAAATGAAACAGAAACTCCAAAAATGATACCAAAGATCAATGAAACAAAAAGTTGGTTGTTTGAAAAGATGAGTAATATTGACAAACCTTTAGCAAGGCTAACTGACAAAAGAAGAGAGAAGACCCAAATAACAAAAACTAGAAATGAAAAAGGTAATTTTAAAACTGATACCTCAGAAATAAAAGTAATCATTAGCAACTACTATAAACAACTATATGCCAATAAATTTGAAAATCTGGAGGAAATGGATAAATTTCTGGATACATAAAAACTACCAAAACTGAGCCAAGAAGGTACAGAAAATCTGAACAGACCAATAACAATAAAAGAGATTAAAGCTGTTATCAGAAGGCTCCCAACAAAGAAAAGCTGAGGACCAGACAGGTTCACTGCAGAGTTCTACCAAACCTTCAAAGGGGAACTGATACCAACTCCCTATAAACTATTCCGAAAGATTGAAAAACAGGCCATTCTTCCAAACTCATTCAATGAAGCAAACATCACCCTGATACCAAAACCAGACAAAGATACATCAAAAATAGAAAACTAAAGGCCCATATCCTTGATGAATATAGATGCAAAAATCCTCAATAAAATACTAGCTAACAGAATAACAGCAAAACATGTACAAAATTATCCACCATGATCAAGTGAGATTCATCCCAGGGATGCAAGGTTGGTTCAATATACATGAATCAATAAATGTGATGCACCACATCAATAAAAGCAAAGACAAAAACCATATGATCATCTCTATAGACAATGAAAAAGCAACTGACAAGATTCAACATCTATTCACAATAAAGACTCTCTACAAGTTAGGTATAGATGGAAAGTATCTCAACACAATTAAAGCCATATATGATAAGCCCACTGCCAATACCATACTGAACAGGATGCCAATATCATCTAGAACAGGAACTAGACAAGGATGCCCACTCTCACCATTCCTATTCAACATAGTGTTGAAGTACTAGCCAGAGCATCCAGAGAAGAGAAGGAAATAAAGGGCATCCAGACTGGAAAAGATGAAGTCAAACTGCCACTGTTTGTGGATGATATGATTCTATATGTTGAACAGTCTAAAGCCTCTACAAAAAAACTCTTAGAGTTGATAAATGATTTCAGCAAAGTTGCAGATTAAAAAATCAACACACAAAAGTCAGTAGCATTGTTATACTCCAACAGTGAACATGAAGAAAAAGAAATCAAGAAAGCTAGCCCATTTACAATAGCCACCAAAAAAATAAAATACTTAGGAATAAAGATAACCAAGGATGTAAAAAATCTCTACGAAGAGGACTACAAACCACTGTTGAGAGAAATTAAAGAGGACACAAGAAGATGGAAAGATATCCCATCCTCTTGGATTGGAAGAATTAACATTGTGAAAATGTTCATATTGCCCAGAGTGATCTACAGATTCAATGCAATCCCCATCAAAATTCCAATGACATTTTTCTCAGAAATGGAAACAACTATCCAGACATTTATATGGAATAACAAAAGACCATGCATAACCAAAGCAATCCTGAGCAAAAAAAATGAAGCTGGAGGCATAAAACTGTCTGACTTTAAAGTATACTACAAAGCTATAATAACCAAAACAGCATGGTAGTGGCATAAAAACAGACACATGGATCAATGGAATAGAGTAGAGACCCAGAAATCAACCCATACACCTACAGCCTTCTGATCTTTGACAAAAGCACCAAGTCTACACACTGGGGAAGAGACTACCTCTTCAGCAAATGGTGCTGGGAAAACTGGATGTTCATATGCAGGAGAATGAAACTAGACCCATACCTCTCACCATATACCAAAATCAACTTAAAATGGATTAAAGAATTAAATATAGATCTGGAAACAATAAAACTCCTTAAAGAAAACATAGAAGAAACACTCCAGGAAGTAAGAGTGGGTATAGACTTCATGAATATGACACCAAAAGCACAGGCAACCAAAGGAAAAATAAACGAATGGGATTATATCAAACTAAAAAGCTTCAGCACAGCAAAAGAAACAATCAGCAGAATGAAAAGACAACCAACAGAGTGGGTGAAAATATTTGCAAAATATACATCTGACAAAGGATCAATATCCAGAATACACAAGGAACTCAAACTACTTTACAGCAAAAAAAAAAAAAACAAATAATCCAATTAAAAACTGGGCAAAGGAGCTGAATAAGCATTTCTCAAAGGAAGATATACAAATGGCCATCAGACACATGAAAAAATGCTCAACATCACTCAGCATCTGGGAAATGCAAATCAAAACCACTTTGAGATACCATCTCACTCCACTCAGGATGGCTAATATCCAAAAGACTGAATGATAAATGCTGGTTAGGTTCCAGAGAAAAAGGAACTCTCATACACTGTTGGTGGGACTGAAAATGGTGCAGCCTCTATGGAAAATGGTTTGGAGGTTCCTCAAACAATTACAGATAGATCTACCATATGACCCAGCTATTCCACTTCTGGGAATATACCCAGAGGAATGGAAATCATCACGCTGAAGGTATACCTGTTCTCCAATGTTCATCGCAGCACTATTTACAACAGCTAAGAGTTGGAACCAGCCCAAATGTCCATCATCAGATGAGTGGATATGGAAACTGTGGTATATCTACACAATGGAATACTACTCTGCTATAAAAAAGAATGAAATACTGCCATTTGCAGCAACATGGATGGACCTAGAGAGAATTATATTAAGTGAAACAAGTCAGGCACAGAAAGAGAAACACCACATGTTCTCACTTATTTGTCAGAGCTAAAAATAAACAAATAAATAAACACAAACAAAGGGTGGGTGTGAAGAAGACACAACAATCACAATTCCTTGAACTTGTTAAGACAAGTGAACAGATATGATGTTGGGGGGAGGGAGGAGAGGGAAGAGGAATGGGTAGAGGGACACAAAAAAGGGTACTTCTGTTTATTTTAGTCCATAGGAGTACTATCAAAAATAAATGAATATGGGATAATGCAAATAAGGCAGTCAAATAGTAAAGAAGTATTTATTCAATGCCTGCTAAATACCATATGAGATATTAAAGGTAATCAAAAACAAACATGCCAAAACCCTGCCCTTAAAGAGTTTAAAGAGCCATTTTAGTCCAGATTAAGATAAGTAAGAGGAAAACAGTGAAGATCACTGTATCAGAAACCTCTTGCCAACCATCTCCCATCCTCCGCCATCCCTTTTTAGTCCAGCCGGTGCTTCAGCAACAAGCTGTGTGCAGGCGTTACCTAACAGTCCCTCACCTCAGTTTTCTTCCAGCGGCTTCCACTGCAGCCACACAGGATGTTGCAGAACTGTACAACCATTCCAATGTGTGTGCAAACCTGTAGAGAGCAAGAGTTAACAACTGGTGCAACCCTCGACGACATAGGAACTGATGCGTAAATATTCCACTCTTCTGTGTCTCAGGTGCACCATTGTCAGATGGATTGTTCGCCAGTTCTCAAATTTTGCCCAACAGGATTGAGTCACAGTTGCCCACAGCCATAAACAGCTCAAAGTGCACCTTGGATAGGTTCTTACTCCTTTCCTCTTTCTCTTTTTCAAGTTCTCCACTCCTGGACACTTGAATCACTTCCCAAAAGAAACTACCCGTGTGAAAGCACTTGTCTTAGGATCTGCTTTGGGGAGGGAGGGATCTAACTCTCAAGCAATCTCCAAAGTTTATTTCTGTATTTTCATCACCTTGCCAAGAGGAGCCAAATATTCTGAATCTGAAGAATGGCCTAATGTCAATCAGATAAGAGGACCATAAATTCTGCTTAGGTATACACATTTGCCACTTTAATTCATTCATCAGTTCATTCATTCCTTCATCAAATATTGATTTCCCACTATAAGCCAGGCTCTCTTCTAGGTTCTGGAAATATAGCATGGACATAAAAAAATCCACACTCTCCAGAGGTTATTGTCCAGCAGGAAAAAGCAACATAAACAAGTATTTACAAGTATTTATATTTAACATGCCAGGTGATGGTAATGATATAATAAAAATAAAACAGAGTAAAGTGATAAGGAGAGGTTGTAATCAGAGAAGGAGTCTCTAAAAAAAGTGGTGTTTGAGCAGAGATCTGAAAAAAGTGATTATGAGAATATCTGGGGAAAGTCATCCCAGCAAACAGAATTGCAAGGGCAAAGGCCTACAGTTACTAATGACCTTGGTATATGGTCAAGAAAGAGCTAGAAGGCAGGATAGCTTGAGCTGAACAACCAGGAAGGCAAATGGCAGGAGAAAAGCACTGAGGTTCATGCGGGCTGCAATGGATTGAATTGTGTCCCCCCAAAACTCATTGAAGCTTGAATTGTGTCCCCCAAGTTTTAGGTATTAGAAACTTGGCCCCCACTGTGACTGATAAGAGGTTGGGAAATCCTATTATGGTAATTAAAAGGTGGGGCCTTGATGAGGTGATTGGATTGAAGGACCGTGTAGTAGTGAATGGATTAAAAATGGTGGTCAGGGGTTCTGAAGGCTTTAAAAGAAGAGGAGACTCTGTCTTTCTCTCTCTCTGCTCTCTCTGCTTCCACCACCTTGCAATGTGAGACCCCTGGGTCACTGTCGCCACCACCAGATAGACTTTGGACTTCCCAGCCTCAGAAACTGTAAGCAATAAATTTCATTTTCTTTATAAATTACCCAGTTCCACATATTTTGTTATAAGCAATAAAAACGGACTAATACACAGACCAAGGGATAGAATTTAGACTTTATTCTGAAAGCAAAAAAAAAAAAAGGCAATTAAGGAGTTCTGAAAAGTGTCATGATGTGACTGAATTTGCATTTCTATAAGATTATTCAGCCCCTCGTGTGGTGCATTCACTGTGGCAGGGCAGGAGGGGAGGTAGCAGGACCAGTGAGAACAGTGGTCCAGGAGAGATATGACAGTAGATAAATAGGGAGAGAGGAAGAAACCATTCAAATGACTTGGGCATGTAAAAAATATGAACATGTTTGTTCTTCTTAAGCATTGTTTTTCTGGCAAATGAACATTCTGACAAAAATCTGTTCACCTTTAACTAAAGGTAATTTTAAATGAATTTTTAAATAAAAAAAGTATGAAATTGTTCTGGGATTTTACATAGTATTCATACTACTACAAAGAAAAGCAAAGTCTAATTTTAAGCATCTATTTGAAGGAGAGAACTTAGATCAGTCCCTTCGATCACAATCTATAGGAAATCAAGGTCAAAAGCAAATTACACAAGTCAGGGAGGAAAAGAAAATCCAAGACTCATTATTGTAAAGATTAGAAAATCAAAAGGAACTTAATAAACAAATTTAAGGAAGGAATTTAAGTAATAAGCCAACACAAGTAAAAGGAGAGTGGAAATTCTCCTTAAAAGTACAGTTGCACTCCCTGTCATTCAGGACATCAGTACAAAGGGAAATACCAGGTTTCAACTTAAGCTGTAAGATTTCAGATGCACAGATTTTCTTGACTAAATATAATATGGCCTAATACATTTTAAATGTTTCCAGAAAACTTTGTTTTAAGAAACACCTTTTTCATGTTCATTTATGTTATCTCTTCCCTTTACATCTTAAAAAGAGAGTGCTCTCATGAATATTAAACATAGATATAAACATGCAAACGATACTTTTTATGACAGTGGCTGGCACATTTTTCCAACTCGGTTTTTTTCCAAACTCAGATATTAAAGGCCAACAGTTCTTACTAAATGCTAAATACTGTTCTAAGTGCTTTATATACTATAAAGCACTTAATCTTCACAGCTATGTTAGGTGTGTACCATTATTTATCCCATTTTACAGATGGGAAACTGAGGCCCCAAGAAATTAAATATCTTGAGCAAGGCTTCACAGTTGGAAACCAAGATTTAAACCTAGGCAGTCTGGCTTTGTACTCTTAGCCACTATAAATATCACCTTCTATTGTATTGTACAGATAGTAGCTTGATTTACAAGAAAAAATAGAAATAGATGCAGCACCTGGAGGATGAAATTGAAAACCAAGGGAGAAGCTGGAACACATCTCTCCTCAATAGCTAATTCTACTGACACCACAGAAGTTGCAAGTGACATTTTCCAATCCTGCCAAACATCTCACCTAGAAGTGTGAGAGATTCAACTTCCATATTGCAGGCAGTATCCCATATCCTGAGGATTTTCTTCTAGTCATAGCAATCAGTACTAACCTGCTCTGTAATAACACCAGGGCATTGTGCCAAAGAAGCTGGGTTTTTACTCAGCTGCATGGACAAGATCTAGTTTCAAATATAAGGCTTCCTTACTTTTTATTCTAGAGGTTTTATTTAAGACTGAAAAATGTTCTGGCCATAAGATCTTAATATGAGAGGAAAGAGTTCTATTTAATTCTACACTTTTTTTCCTTCAAATTTAACTGAATGACAAATTCAAAATACTGTACCATTCAACCAAAGCATGCCCCCTTCTTCAAAAGTGGCCTCAAGACCCATACAATTCATGCAACAGTGTTAGCACATGATTAGCTGACTTTGTTAGAAACAATGCTTTCATTTAATAGTACCCAAATTTAAACTCACAAAAATCCAAATAAAAAGATGTGTTAGATATTAGTATCTACTTTTGCTAGATAGGGAAGTTAAATGACAGAGAGCTTAAAAGTTTTGCATAGGATCACATAACTAGTTGAAGTTTGGAGGAGATATATGAATGTGGCTCCCTAAAAGTGAAGATCAGATTATTCGTGCATCTGATTGCGGGTGAATCAGTTATTCAGCTGATGACTGGAAGCCTGTCATGTGCCTAGCTCCATGCTAATCTATAGGGTTCTACGGAAAATCATTTAAAACTCCCAAACAAGTACTTAATCCCCTGTTCCTGTGTCCTCATTTGTGTAATGAGGCTAGTGCTGGTACTATATCCCAAAATTATTAAGATTAAATGAGGTGATGCAGGTCAGCATTTAGCACAGTGTCTGGCACAAAGAATAGTAATAGATATTTTAAAACTCTGCAATTGGAGCTGTCTATTAATGGTTTAGTTCCTCTCACCAGAAGGATGGAAAGATGGGCTGGATGACATTTAACAGAAATGATGGAGAAAGCCTTTCCCGAACCTACGGACTGTGGAAACGGGCAGCATCTTGACTAGTGTAAGTTCTTCTTTCTCCTATTTGCTGAGATAGGAGAGGTATCTCGGAAACTTTTATACATTGACAAAGAAAATACTTAAACAAAAAAATAATAATATTATTTTCAGATTCACACCAAAATGAATTTGATCAGATGCTTGGATTAACCAACTCATATATTTTTCCATTAGTATCAGTGTCATTTCCTGTTTCTTATACTTTTCTTTAAAGAAAACCAAATAAAGCAATCAAAACTAAGTCACAGAGAAAAATTAATAAATGTGGCTGGTTTAGCTTAACTCTACAGTTTAGCATTCTATTATATATTGCCTGTGTTGTCCTTCAGTCTCTTTAAAGGTTTTAGCTATCCCAACTAGGTTAAGAAAAGCTTAAAGACGGAAACTACATCATACAATTTTTATTCCCTGCAATACTTTCCAGCACATAGTAGGTGGTCAATACCTTGATAAGGCCATGGTAGTTGTGAAGTAGATTCCATACCAAGTGTTAGCAAGGATATGGAGCCCATGGAAGTCTCATGCATTGCAGGAGGGAGTCAAAATTGGTATACCACTTTGGGAAAATATTTGGCATGAAAATTGTACATATGCATACCCTATGTCCTAGCAATTCCACTAGTGGTGCATATGCACAAATATGTGTGACACAAAAAAAGAAACATGTACAAAGATGTTCAAAGCAGTACTATATGAAATAGTCCAAAACTAAAACATTATAAATGCTCTTCCAAGGCAAAAAAAAAGTGAGTGAATTATGGTATATTCATATTATAGAATACTATGCAGCAATGAAAATAAACAAACTATTGCCTTTATATAAAAATGGTGAATCTCACTAACATAATGTTCAGCAAAAGAAACCAGGCCCAAACAATTTATACTCTATGATTCTATTTATATAAATGTCAAAAGCTTAAACAACACAGGTTCTTGCAGAGGACTGATCCTACTAATCTTTCACTGTCCTTCAGCTTTCTGATGTCCTCTCTACGCTCCTTACCCAAGTTAAATTCCATTGTCAATCATTAGAATCACTCCCTTCTATATATCCTTGACTCCTTTGCTCTCTCACCACCGTCATCTCTCAGCTGGATTATTGCACTAATCTCCTAACGGGTTCCCCAGCTTCTATCTTTATCCGTCTACAGCCTATTCTCCACTAGCAGCCAGAAGGATCCATTAAAAAATGTAAATCAGATCAGGTCAGTCTTCTATTCAATCGGGTTCCCCAGCTTCTATCTTTATCCGTCTACAGCCTATTCTCAACTAGCAGCCAGAAGGATCCATTAAAAAATGTAAATCAGATCAGGTCAGTCTTCTATTCAATGCTGTCAAGTGGCTTCCATCTCAGAGTAGAAGCCAAAGTCCAAGCAATGCCTTACAAAGCTAGCCAAGAACTGTACTCCTTTTCTCTGACTTTCCCTCTTACTACTTTTGTGCTCACTCAGTCCAGGCAGCTACACTGGTCCCTCACTGTTCCTCAATCCCGCCAGACAGGCTCTCACCTCAGAGCCTCTGCACTGTTTCCTCTGTCTAGAATACTCTTATCCTAGATATATCGCCATGACTTCCTCTTTTGCCTTTTTCAAGTTTTGCTCAAATCTCACCTTCTAAATAAGGCTTATTCTGAAACCCTATTTAAAATTGCAACCCACCCATCTCAGCCTGGCACATCCAATCTTTCATACCTTGCTCTAATTTTCTTTTTTTACCATTACACTTTTAACTGCTCTATCATTTGTCTATTATATTCACTGCCTCTCCTTTCCCCATTACCACTAGAATTTAGACTCCATGAGGAACAAAGATCTTCATCTCTCTGGTTCACTTATATATTCCAAGTTCCTAGAGCAATGCTTAGTCCATAGTAGATACATAATAAATATGTTTAAATAATTTAAACATAAATATGCTTCTATGTATGACTTGCTAGATTTCAATGGAACCAGAAACAGGCTTGTGATAAAGACGACTTTCAGATTTCTCATTTGCAACTTCCTATAGGAAGTAAGCACAAAAAGAATAGAAAGTTCCTAGTGGACCCATATGTAATAGTATAAAACTTGATTTTTACTTTTTTCCCCATAATGAAAACACATGTCCTAATTGTAGATCCACACGTCCATCTACAAAAGCACAGTTAACTTATAGTTATCTACTATATACTATAAATAGAGAGCAGTGAATAAAACCATCAGAATATCAATTAGTTAAGCAGAAATGAAAAACAAATAATAAAAAGTATTATTTTATCTTAGATACCAACATTTAAAAGCAGCCATATTTAAAGAAAATGAGAAAAAA
>NW_007731841.1:133037-147570 GCF_000696425.1 Galeopterus variegatus
AAAAAAGACAGAAATTTTTATGCCAGTTCTGAAGGAGACTTCAAGGCCCTTTACAGGTTCTTAGAAATGGAATCTTTCTTATGTCAATTTTCACTTCAAAGCATGGTGTTCTTTATCCTTGTTACAAGTGGATCACCAGCCCTGCTCTTATACTTTTAGTCCATGGTTAGGTTCTTTTCAACTCACCTAAATGAAATAAAGAGAGAGTTAGCAAGGGTGAAGGAGAGCAGGCAACAGCTGGAAGAGGGAGAAAGCACAAAGGTGTTTAAAAGGAGAAAAATTACTTGAGCTGAAAATAGCTGTCCTGTAAAAAAGAAGTGAGCATCTAGTCTCTGCTCAGACATAAGTTAGAGAGGAAGAAAATAGGGTGTCTCCAAGTCTGCAGGGGAATGTGATAGGGTATAAATTGCCTTTAAGATAAGCAGGATGAGCAAGATAACTTCAGTTAGTGAATCAGTGAATAATTGATGAATTATTCATAAATCATGAGTTTATAATTCAAGAGGTACTTGGAAGTGTTACTATTTTACATTTTTAGTCTTTCTTTGATGATCAGTCATAATGGCTACCTTTTAAGCATTCTTAAAAGATGAAAAATAAAACTACCATATGACCCAGCATTCCCTCTTCTGGGCATACAGCCAAAGGAAATGAAATCAGTACCATGTAGAGATATCTGCAAACCCACAATCACTGCAGCATTGTTATTAATAGCCAAAATATGGAACCAACCTAAATGTCCATCAATGGATGAATGGATAAAAAACTTGTGGCATATATACACAATGAAATATTATTTAGCATTTAAAAATAAAGTGATCCTACCATTTGGGATAACATGGATGAACCCGGAGGACATTGTACTAACTGAAGTAAGCCAGACACACAAAGAAATATCCTGTATGATCTCATCTATTTGTGGAAATTTTCTTAAAAGTCAAACACGTTAAAACAGAGAGTAGGACGGTGGTTACCAGGGGCAGTGGGGAGGGGATGACCTACATGGAGAGATGTAGGTCAAAGAGTAAAAAGTCCCAGGTATGTAAGATGAATAAGTCTAGAAATCAGGACTATAGTTAATAATATTGTATTGTATACTGGAAATTTGCTAATAGAGTAGAGTTTAGGTGTTCTTATCACAGAAAAATAAAAGGTAACCTGCTAATAGAGTAGAGTTTAGGTGTTCTTATCACAGAAAAATAAAAGGTAACCAACTATGTGAGGTGATGAATATGTTAATTTTCTTGACTGTAGTAATCATTTCTTTATATATCAAAACATCGTGTCTTACATTTTATATCTACACAATATAAATGAACGAATGAATGAATAAATGGGGAAAAAAGTTTCTAGTTTTATTCATATTGTCTCCACTTTAGCCTTGCTTCTTCCTGCTTTCTAATCAAATTTTAAATAGAGATAATTGTGCCTTCAGAATACAGAATGTTCCTGGAAGTTCACATAGAATATAATTTAATTTAAAATGTAGAAAGTGCATAATTTACCATTTGGTTATATTTACAGAGCTCTTTCTGATTTACTAGCCATTTTAACATGAAATTTTAGCATGAAAGTGCTTTCAGGGGCCACACACCATTCACATTATAGATAATCTAGTCCAAATTATTCCTGACAGCAGGAAAATAAAGTCTACAGATGGTCAATGTCTTGTCTAAGCTTACATGGCTGGATTAGAATGCAGGTTTCCTCTATCCATACTACTTTCTTTTCACTAATCCATACAAATAAATCAGGCAGGTATTACTACCTGTATTTTACAAATAAGCAAAGTGAGGTGTAGAAAGATCATTTGCCCTAAGTTGCACAAAGAGCAAGTGGCCTAACTCAAGTTTGATGCAATTTCTGAAATGCATACTTGCCAATGTAAAATCATATCTGAAAAAGAAATAACTGCAAAATGAATAAGCCTTGGGTAGTCTACCCTCAAATTGCCTATTTATTAAAATTTTTATTTCGTTATTTTACAGAAAGCTCTACTAAGCAAAATAAACTTGTTTTTCCTTTTCTAAATACTATAAACACTCAAAGCAAGGATTTACTGTATTTTTTTCTTCTCTCTGTTTATAAAAACTATTTTCAATCTCTCTTGGATGATTTGGAACAGTATAAAATCTAGCCTGATGATAAGAGTATCGACTAGATCCTAAATTCCCTTCCATTTTGATGATATTTTTGTTTTATAAACCATGAATGTGAAATTCTAAAGTTTATCATTTTTGAAGAATTTTTTTTCTTTAAACCTTCCTTTCTAGTTCATCAGTGCTTTTGGTTGACAAAGACAAACAGGGCTGTGAAGCATGCCCTCTGCTGGTAAAAAAAAAGTAAAATCGTCACACCTAAACTGAAGAGATCCTATGAGTTCATGTGAATATCTGGAATATACTAGCCTACAAATAATTGATTTTTAAAATAACCATCATGTTATAATATAGACACTTAAAATTGAAAAGAAAATACATTTACAAGGCATAAAAACTGAAACTGAATGATAGTATTTATATCTATTTCAGCATTTTTATGTTTGCTTTCTATTAACTGAGTTTTAACAGAGGCTACAAATAGAAAAAGAAAGGAAAATCATCCCCAGATGGATGGAACCGCCCCAATGTTTCACCATATTTTACCAAGCAAAATGGTTTATCAATTTCAAAATATCAATGCCAAACACTGACACTGTCATTTAAATGGAAGTCACCAAATTCAGTGACCAATGCATTTGCTTCCCACCCATCTTCTATCACAGTTTTTCAGTAAATTCCCATCAACCTTTTATTTTTTTGATGATTAATTTAATTTAATTTTTTATCAAAACATTGATTACACATATTTGTAGAATACAGAGTTGAATTTCAGTTTCAATACATGTATCCTATGTGTGATGATCAAATCGCCCTTCAACCTTTTTAATATCTGCTTGCAAGGCAAAAAGAGGGATCCCTAGCTCACCACAAATATCCATTACGAGTGTGTGCTTCAGACTCCGGCAAGTTACTTAAGCTGTCAACCATAAATTTAGCATAATATTTCTTATCTCATAAGATTAAATGGACAATAAGTATTCCTTATTACGGGGTGTTAAGAAGCAGTTCTTGCCCATGAAGCACGATAGACATTGAAGGAAACTCTGGGAAGGGTGATGAAGATCTGTCCTATGTGATCTGTCACCTGGCCACCTCTCCTACCATTCTCCCCCCTTTCACCTTCTGCTCCAGCCACACTGACCCCTTGCTATTCCCAGAGCATGCTAAGTACATCATGCCCTGGGGGCTTCTGTACTTGCTGACCACTGTGATTGTAATGTTCTTTACACAGATGGCAACACAGCCTATTCTTACAGCTCATTTAGGGCTCTGCACAAATGTCCCCACATCAAAAGGACCTTCCCTTACCACCGTATATAAAATCACCACATCCCTTTATCCTGCTTTTGTTCATAACATTTATCACTTCTTGTTATTACAGTGGTTTGGTTTGGTTTAGTTTATAGTCCATAAGACTATAGCCTTAGTTCCCACTAAGAGGCAAGCTCTGTGAGGCGGAGACTTAACTTATTTGGTTCACTGTTCTGTTCACAATGACTGGAAAAGTACTTGGTTCATAGTAGGTAATAAATTAATTTTTGTTGAATGAATAAATAAATGAACTTACCAAGGACATTACAGAGATAATTTCTGGTTTGAATGGGAGAGTGGTCTAATGACTACTAGGGACCCAACCTGTGATTTTATAGAGAAAGATCACTTTGAAAAACTGGCTTCATCCTCTCTTCTTATTGCTAAGAGTACATTTTCAGAAGTCCTCATAACATTTTGCAAAGGAATAAAGAATAAGCAAATCAAATAAACTGGATGTTTAAATAATTCAATGCATTGCCGTGTAAAATATTCTTTCTTCTGGATTACTGTCATTTCCTTCTGAATAAGTATATTAAGAGAAATAAAATTCAGCAACTAAAAATAACTATAAAAATACCACATTCTTGGAAATGATTAAGTGGTTAAGTGTTAAATATTTCACATAGTTTCTACAATTTTTAAAATTAAGCTTATGATATAATAATGCCTCTCAAGAAATGTATTAGTCTGTTTCTGTTGCTTATAACATAAATACTGGAAAATGAGTAACTTGTAGGAAAATGAAATTTATTGCTTACAGTTTCAGAGGCTGCAAAGTCCAAAGTCTAGGGAACATGTCTAATGAGGGTCTTCTTTGGTGGTGGCTTTACAGCGATGCAGGGGTCTCACATGGCAGAAAATGGCAGAGCAGAGAGAGAGAGATACTCTCATGTGCTCTTCTTTTAAAGCCCTCAGAACCACACCCAGGACCACAGTTATTAAGCCATTCATTAGGGCATGGTCCTCAGAATCTAATCACCTCTTCAAAGCCCCATTTCAATTACCATAATAGGATTTCTCACCCTCAACAGTTACAACCAGGATTCATCTTCAATAACTTTGGGGCCATTCAATCCACTGCAAGAACTAAAAAGAAAAAGTAGCAACAGAAGAAAAAAAATTTAATTGTGTGAGCATTTGCTAGTACCTACTGTTTGTTTTTTATTATGACACTGCCAAACCCTACTAAAAGTATTTTGAAACACCATCACATAGTATAATCCAAAAAGGGCATACCTAAAATTTATTGCAAAGAAATATGATATTCTATTTAAAATATCACTACTATAAAACCCAACTCGGGGATGAAGAAATTTTAGGTATCTTTGTAATCACTAAGGAATTAGCAAAATAATGAAATTGTTAACATTTCCAAATATTCTTAGCTGGCTTTCCGGCATTACTGTCTGTCTAGATGCATCAGGATTACACACAGGAAAAATGATTGCAGTCATTTGGTGTTTTGAAAAATGCCTGACTCTATCCATTTTATTGCCAACATTTTAGGCCCCATATTGCACACAATGAGAGAACTGACCCTTGAGAGAAAATTGTGGGCTCAAATAGAAAAAAGCAAATGATAGAAATTGATAGAAAGAAGACTGTTGTTGCAATCATACTTGGATCTTTTTCTCAAATGACCAACTTTTCTAACCTGTAAATTTTTGTTATTTAATCATGCTTCTCAATAAAAATCTCCCATCCAAGTACGTATTACACAGGGAAAATTCTTTAGCACATATAATCAACTTTTAAAAATAAAGCAAAGCCATGGGGACTTCAGTATCTAATCATATGAACAATAATCATATTAAATGTATAATTTCAAGTCATCATTACATTTGCAAAATAAATTATTTAAAAATCAATTAGATGAATTTTGGGGGCATCAGAAGACCAAAAGATGATGGAGTTACCCTTAATCATGAAATCATGATTTCCCCTTACACCCATCCTTCTTATAGGGGTATCAAGAAGCAGGGGGAAAAGCTCAAGTTCCTTAGATATATTTCTTCATTTATTCAATTAATAAGCGTTTCTTGAGTGCCTATTTTGTACCAGGAACTAATAGCTGCTGGGTACTCAAAGATTATACATAGTCTAACCCCTTTAGTGCTGAAAGAAGATATAAAATGGCAGAGAGGATTTTTGGTTTGAGGGATAACATTATCTCCATGAAAAGCTCTCAAGGAAAACTCAAAAAGAGGCTAAGCATTAGATATGGAGGAATTTGGTGACACTCATTTGAACTTTCCAGATACAAAAATATATAATCATGTGAAAATCTGATACTTTTCAAATGACTAAGCCACCCGGAGTGATACATTATGTCATTTAATCCATTTATCACCCCTAGAAAGTAATAAGAGAATTATATTTCTTGTTTTGCAGATGAGAAAACCAATATTCTGAAAACCTGTGACATAAAGAATGAACAGACCTTAGATCTGAACTTTGGTCTCCTAGCTCCTAGTCTTTATTTTTCCTCATTGTAATAATTTCTCTGACCACACTCATATAGAATAAACCCATCTTCCTTCCATTTCCATCTTCAAACACTGATGGGGATACCTTAGTGACAAAATAGTATATGTTTAAATAATTTGATATGCTTTGAAAACTGCCCTCAAATAGCTCTTCCACTGCCATAAAAGCATTAAAAACAATGTCCAGTTGAGGTATTCTCATTGTAACATACTCAAATATGGCTAAGAAACATACCATTTTTCATTAGTTTTTATATTTTCTTACTATAGGATTGATTTTTTCAGCATTTAAAATATCTATACAAAAACATTAATTCAAATTATGTTACAGTTTCAAAACTGTAGTATAAGGTAGCCGATGAGCTCCCAGGCTGGGATAGTAAACCAGAGTTAAAACCTCAAGAACTCCAGTAAGCCTTCTCTAAGCCTCAGTTTGCCTCATCTGTAAAATAGAGCTGGAACCAATTACCACATTTGTAAAATGCATGGTTGAACTCTTAGCACATGAAGGCCAAATAAATTATAGTCATCATTAGGGATCCTGTGAGAATGTTCACCTGAAGTAAAATAGCAATTGTTTGTATATGATTTTCAAGTGTTCTTAAATCACTTCATAGTGCATACTCAACGTTACAGCTAAAATCTATAGAAATCTAGAATTTCTAAGGCCTAATTTGTTTAATTATACTCAGTACACATCAAATAAAAGTGATTTACTGGTGATGATGGGAACGCCAACCCACCTGGTATACACCAATGCATTGAGAATCATCAATAAATGTAAATTACCTGACTGTCACATTATTAAAAGTTTGATAAGTCTGTATTTCTCCTAAGGCAAAAATAGAAAATAAAACATTTTGTCTGTAATAAAACTCTTAGTTTTATCAGTTTTATTTTCCTTTAGGTGAATACACTATATTGAAGGAGTGAAAGGCACATATATTATCTTTCTCATATTTCAGCATTTCCAAAAAAAATAGACTGTTGGTTAACCTCTGTGGATGTCTTGTGAAGGCATACATGTGCCTATGGTCAGAAAGGGACATTTCCCACTTTTATAAGACCCTTCAAACTTCCATTGCTTACATTCTTATTGAATTTTCACAAAGCACAAAAACAGAAGAATCTCTACAGGAGTAAAATTGTATCTAAACTTTTCCATCTCAGACTTTCTTTGTCTCATTTCTAAAAGCATTCCACAGAAACAAATATCTGGAAATTTAATCGGAAATAATCTGATCTAAAAGGTGGTACTCAAAATTTAACCTTACTCATAACAAATAGAATCAATATGTTTGTGATACATTGTAATACTGCTAAATATTCCACAATAAAATACACGCAAAAGAGAAAAAATAAAATCCTGTTTTGCCAACTATTGCAAGGTTAGAAAAAATCACTTAAATCTAAATACTGCAGGGAAATTTAGTTTGCAGAAAATAATGTAAGTGCGCTCATGCTACAAACGAACATTGCCCTGAAATTTGTCCAGCTAACAAGAGTTCAGAGCTTCAACGCACACTTACACATATTCTTTATTAAAATGCTGAAAATTAATTCCTTGCCCAAGAGGCATTATTGCCCCATATTTAAAATCACAAAGGTTTACAAGGGGAGCATTTAGATTATCTGCAGATGCTATCATGCGAATTTAGCCTATTATTGAGCATTTGCAGTTTATGGACAAAAAAATCAGTAAGTTCAGCAGGAAAGACTGATTAAGAAGAATTAGATTTTCAGACTATAAATGATATAGAATTTTACTACATGGAAATCGGTGAGATAAATTCAAGTTTTGTGGCTTATATATCTGTGGTATTTACTCTAAGGGTGGCATATAGAAATCAATGCTTGCCACTATGCACCCACAAATCTCTAATCATAGCACATAACAGATTTGAACCAACGCAGGACCAAGTAGAATACAATTTTCCTGGTTAACATATTTTAAAACTGTGTTAATAAACACACAACAAGAAAAAGGAGAGAAGACTTCCTGCTGATAATGGGTACCATTTGAGACTTAAGTTAATAGTGAGTCTAAAATGCAAATATCTAATTCTTCAGGCAAACACTACACCAGATATTTAACACTATACACATCATCATCACACAGCATGGTGGCGCAGTTGGAGTTACTCTGTTATAAAAATCACCCTTATTACTAGTCCAATACCACAGTGTGAGTAATAAACTACATTGTAAGTTGTACAGGATCACTTAATGAACTGCAATAATATGAAATTGCTTTTCAGTGGAAGGCATTGAAGTCAGGTTGTTGCATCTACTAACCTATCATATTCATTCAACTATTCAGTCTTCCAATTTTGACCAGCTACAGTTAGACACCAAGAGATTCAATATGTAAATATGACTAATTAGTTGCAAGTTAAGCAATAATGTAAGGTCACTTTCAAATATAGCACAATTAGGGCCGGCCCGGTGGTGCACTGGAGAGTGCGCCGCTTGGGAGCGTGGTGGCGCTTCCGCCAAGGGTTCGGATCCCATGTGGAGACCGGTTCCCGCTCAGTGGCTGAGCGTGGTGCGGGCACAACACCGAGGGTTGCGATCCCGTTACCGGTCAGTAAAAAAGACAAAAAGGAAAAAAAAATCAAATATAGCACAATTAAAAGCCAAAATACCATTATACTCTTGCAATAACTGATATAATGGCAACAGGTTCTATCTTACAAAGCCTACCTACTTGGTCTCATCAATATATGCAGAGTGAAAATTAGTGATCTTGGACCATTTACTTTCCATGAATGGTGCCTGGGTCACAGTAGATACTTGATATCTGATGGTTTACTGATATCTTAGTGAACTACTGTGGAACAAATTGGCCAAATCTTTAAAGTACATATTATTCCACTGGTTTATATAAACAAACATTAAGTCAAAGGACCCTGCTGACATCACAAATTTCAACTCAATATTTTAGGTACCAAAAGACAAGGAATTGGGATGCTATATCCTCAAGGATATTGTGTACATTTAGCACATTAGTGGGCCAGATTTGGTAGCAAGATACCAACATTTGGACCAAATCAGACTGTATATTAAACAATATTTCTAAGTAATTTATTTTGTGCTTACGAGTTAGAAATAATTCAAAATCATATTCAGTTTTCAGATACTTTTCATCTTTGCTGCCATAATTAAATATACCATAAAGCAACCCAAAGTCAGATTCAACTAGCATTTATTAAACAGAACTATTAAAGACCAAATATAGGGCTGGACCTTTCCACATAAACTGGTGATTCTGATGACCAGCCAGGTTTGGAATCCAACCTGTCAGTGCTGGAGCACATAGATCCACAGAGCTACACCCAAATAGCTCCAATGAAACGACAGACAACCTCCTAAGAAAGGCCATGTATTTCACCTTTGAAGAGTTCTGTTAGCAAATTCTTCCATAGTTTACCACATCTGTCTCCTAAAAAAGCCTATCCTGCTCCTCTTTGAGTCTGTCAGACAAGCCCTCTTCTCTCCAAGTAAGAACACAGCTCTTTGCAAATATGAAAAGTTATCATGTCTCCACTTCCTTTAATTTAAAGTTGTCCACCCCACCCTTGATCTTTCTGATAGCATTCCATCGTTTTCCTGCCCATAATTTACAACTAATTTGTCATTTGTTTGTTCACTTTTTGTAGCTTGTGCTCTCTACCAGCACTCTCTCCACGAATTCAAGGATTATGTCTATTTTCTTCACCATTGCACAACAAGCACCTAGAATATAACAGAACTCAACAAATATAAATAAATTAAAGAATAAATAAATTATTTGGATGCATAAATCCATAATCTTGGGTTTATATCAGCATGGCTCATTTTTAGAGAGATAGTCATAGAAGAGAATAGTAGCAAACCTCAGTAAATGATTTTTGAATGATTTTTAAGTAAATAATATTAAATAATGAAGAGGGAGGAAGATCAGTGTTTGTTTATTCTATAAATATATATTGATTTTCTACAAAGTACAAACAATGTACCAGACACCGGTGATACAGTAGCAAGCAGAATAGATACAGTGCCCCCATGATGTGATAATGAATTTTAAGAAGTTACTGTACAGAGAAACAAAGTAGAATATCTATTGCAACAGAATTGCATTAAGTTCACATCCTTGCATAGATTTGGCAGTGAAATATCAATCCCAATAATTGGATAATAACTACAACAAGGAAAAACAGGACACAGTAGGCCTCAATTTAAACCAATAAATCATGGAATTATAAAACTGACACATGAGTAGTCCAATTCATAGATCCATAAAGTAGAATGGTAGTTTCCAGGGGCTGGGGGGAGAGGGGAGTAGGGGGTTACTGTATAATAGGTACGGGTACAGAATTTCAGTCTGGGAAGATGAAAAAGCTTTGGAGATGTATGGTGGTGACGTTTGCACAACCATGTGAATGTACTTAATGTCTCTGAACTATACACTTAAAATGGTTAAAATGATAAATTTCAAGTTATGTATATTTACAATAATAAAAAAGACTACCAAAAAATAAATCTGTGTCACACACAGCAGGTATACTTTCAAACAGTGTAGTAGTCATTTACCACGCGCATGTATGAAACCCCTGGCCCTCAGCTTGTTTTTTGAGTTCCACAAGCACAAATATGAAGAAACGCCACCAATAGCAGGGACTTCAAATGAAGGAAGGCACATTTGATACTCACATTTGACAAATGATGTATCATTATGTGACTAGCAAGAAACCTCAAGGACAATGGCAGCTCATTTTTTTACTTAAATTCCCTTTCAGGAAAGCTCTCTAGAACTATGAGACTCAGTGATTTTTCCTTTTAATTCTCTCACCTCCAAAACATAAAGGAATTTTTACCCCTCAAGTTAAAAAGCCTAACTTTGAAAAATCCTAGGACACAGCCACCAGAAATGACATCAGGATGAAATTGGGAAATACTGGCAAAACCGATAGGAAAATGTTAATGTT
This sequence comes from Galeopterus variegatus, assembly GCF_000696425.1. Lineage (NCBI taxonomy): Eukaryota > Metazoa > Chordata > Mammalia > Dermoptera > Cynocephalidae > Galeopterus > Galeopterus variegatus. The sequence goes on from NW_007731841.1 coordinate 143,907, forward strand.
GCCAGAGTACTCAGTCCCTTCCTCACACAGGCACCAGGGAAACAAAATTTAGAGTCAAGATGCAGGTGGTATGCTACTGGGAAAAACTCCTTTTCTTATATAAAATGTAGGTCATACTGTAACAATATTCCTCTAAGTCCTTCTTAGAATCAAGCATTCTACCAATCATTCATAGAGACAGCAAAACCAGAAACTGTCACCAGCAAGCCAGTCAAGCTGTCAACCTTTACTATTGTGTGCACAGGGTACTAGCAGGTGACACAAAACAAAAGGTCTCATCCTTTGTCCTTCGGGAGCTCATAATAGGAAGGATAATGATTTGTATCATCTATTTTGGCCATGGGAGTTGGAATGCAGGGATGAAAAGATCACGGGCTCTAGAGTAAGACAGATCAGGCATCTAATCCCAACTCTACAACTTTTAGCTTCATGGTCTCAATAATAATAGCTGATTTACTGAACGCTTACCACATATCAGGAAGTTTGGTCCATAATCCATATCAGTTATTCCTCACAAACCCTATAAAGTAAATACTATTATTATTTCCCACATAAACCTAAGTTATTTAATTTTCCTGAGCCTCACTTCCTTGGAGAAACCTTATACTATTGTTTTCAAAGTTACCAGAGTTAATGCATAAAAAATAGCTAAAATAGTGTAGATTTCAATGAATGGGTGCTGATTCCATCATGTAATAATTATATGTTTATAAGAATGGCGCATATTTGGGAAAGTTACTCTAAGGAAACATTTTAGAGATTGCTAATTTTTCTACAAAGTCTGAACTATTTGTAAATGCTATTTAATTCAGAAAATGTATGTATTTGTCATATACAAGACATTGTGCCAGGTAATGCAATGTATACAAAGATATATGACACAGTTTCTATCATGAAAGAGTTTGTAATCCAGTGAAATTTATAAAAGAATACGTTTTTTCTTAAAACTAAGGTGGCTAGCCAATGGCCTAAGGGTTGTGAAATATCCCTATTCTGGAGTTTATTCTTTTACTTTTCTCCATCACCGTTTTGTTCCATACTGCAAGATGACTTTTTTCCCTGAAAAAAATGACTTTCTACAAATTAAATACCAGGTAATTTTACCATAGCATGGTTGCTCTTGTTTTTCACATTAATATTGCATGTACCAATTGAAAACATGCTGATTTCCCATCACCAGTATGCAATTCACTCAATAGCAGAAGACAAGTAGCCAGCATTCAGACATTCTGTTTATAATGACAACTAAACCACCATTCAAACTCAGTACTATCTGTTATAATTATCAGAATGAATGAAAATAATGATCAATAATGGGAAAGATTCTTATTCATCTCACATGACAATATGCTTTCAATTTCTAGTGAGATTTCCCAAGGTATTTATGGTGAAATCTACCCAGAATATTGATCTCAGCTGAAAATCTTATAGTTTGGGAGAATACAGGAAATTTCCCTGCAGAAATGGGGAGCAATATAATATAAGGTACTGGGTATTACTGCAATAAATGAATACTGAACATGTATAAAATGTCTGAGAGAATTTATAATAATGGAAATCGTAATTAATGTGCATTACAAAATGCCTCCCATCCCTTCCAGGTAAACTCCATCAAAGTATAATTTTGAAAGCAGATAACTTGCTGAAATAACATAATCATTAGTCAAATCCACTATATTTCACTGGGAAATCACCAGTATTACCACTGTCCTTCATATTTCCAGTAAAGAACAGCAATATATGTATATGGTTAAATTATCATTTATCCACACATCATCAAGCTTAAAGACAGTACCTTTCAATATACCTAGAAATTTCAATTCAAGTAAGTTTGGAATTAAGCTATTAAAGTCATGTTTTACACAACACATGCTGCTTTTACTTCTTGAGTTTCCAATTTAATTATTTTCAATTTCTTGATAATACTTACATTTTTGTTAAATTTTAATTTACTCATTTCAATGTTCAACACTCAGGCTACCTCACTGAAAATATTGAAAGATAGTCCCCTCATGATAGAATAAACTGATGCCAAATCATCTCAACAAGATATTGGGAATTTATCTTTAAATTAAAACATTTCATGCCATCACCCAGCAGAAGGCAGGAGCATACCTGGGGACCTAGGCAGGAGCCGAGGGCAACACTACCCTTCACCCAGCAGAAGGCAGGACACTGAAAACACCACTTCCACATGGGTGGTCCACCACAGCCTTGCCACTGCAAGGGTGACTCATCACCACATTAGTAGCCACAGCCACTGAGCAGGTCGACTACATTGACACAAAGAGAGTCACCAACAGAGACTGGAAAAAGAAGTCTCTCTCCTTAAAGCCCACTCCAGAGTAATAGAAGAAGCAACTGTTCTACCAGATGACCATACATCAACATAGAGATACTAGAAATATGGAGAACAAGAAAATATGACACTACCAAAAGAATGTAGTAATTCTCAAATGCTAGACCCTATACAACAGGAAACATTTGAAATGACTGAAAAGAAACTTTGAACAAAAATATTAAGAAAACTCAATGAGATATGAGAAGACTCAATTAGACAATACAATGAAATGAGAAAAAAATATCTAGGCTATCAAGGAGGAAATTTACAAAGAGATTAATACCTTTAAAAAGAATGTAGCAGAACTCCTGAAACTAAAGAATTCATTCAATGAAATAATAAAACACATCTGAGAAGTCAAGCAGTAGGTTAGAGCAAGCAGAAGAAAGAACTTCTTATCTTGAAGATAGTCTTTTCAAAATAATCCAGACAAACAAAAAAAAAGGAAAAACGAATTTTAAAAAATGAGAAAATCTACAAGAATGAGCAGACAACCTTAAGCATACAAACATAAAAATCATGGGTATTCCAGAAGGGGAGGAGATAGGAAAAGGCATGGAAAACCTATTCAACAAAACAATAATGGAAAACTTTCCAGGTACAGGGAAAGACTTGGACCTTCAGATCCAGGAGACACAAAGATCCCCATTTCAATCCAAAAAGATCCACTCCAAGACACATTATAGTCAAACTTGCAAAGCTCAAAGGCAAAGAGAGAATTCTAAAATCAGCAAGAGAGAACTGTCAAGCCACCTGTAAGGGAGTCCCCATGAGACTAACACAAGAATTCTCAACAGAAACTCTACAGCCCAAAAGAAACTGGGATGATATATTCAAAATCCTGAAAGAAAACACTGACAGCCAAGAATATTAAACCCAGCAGAATAATCCTTCAGAAATGAGGGAGAAATAGTGTATTTCCCAAACAACCAAAAACAGTGGGAGTTCACCACCGCACTACCAGCCCTGCAAGGAATCCTTAAGGGAGTCCTGCACCTGGAATCCAAAAGAAGATAATCCCTACCATGAATACACAAGAAAAAACAAACCCATCAGTAGAACAAAAATGCAAATGAGAAAGAAAAAAAAAACTTTATCTTACCACCTGAAAAAAACAACAAATGCCAAAGACAAATAATAAAAAAGGAAGAAAGGAATGAAAGATACTTTAAACATCCAAACGAAAATTGATAAAATGCCAGGGGTAAGGCAATACCTTTCAATAACAACCCAAAATGTAAATGGATTAAATTCCACTCAAGAGACACAGACTGACTGATTGGATTAAGAAGTTAGACCCAACTATATGCTTTCTTCAAGAGA
>NW_007731842.1:0-21484 GCF_000696425.1 Galeopterus variegatus
AGCCTGAGGACGAGGCTGATTATTACTGTCACTGCTATGACAGCAGCCTCAGTGCTCACACAGTGCTCCAGGCCAGCGGGGAAGTGAGACAAGAACCTGCCGTCTGCCCAGAGATGGGGCTTCCCAGTGCGGCCCCCCCGACGGCCAAGCCAGGTGCTTCCTTTCTTTGTTTCTTTTGCCTAAAACTGGTGTCTGAGGCCCACTTAACATAACTCTGTCTAGAGAGAGGGTTCTCCTCTTTAATTCTGCTCCCTAACCTGCCCTTGGTAGCAACATATGGTCTGATTTTCTTAAATCAAGCAGAAATCTCTGCACACCAGGCACAGGCTGCCCTGGAAACAGAGTCCATGAGGGATGCTTTAATCTGCTGGGGCTTCCATAGCAAAAGACTGGGGACTTCACCACTCATCACCAGTAATTTATTTTCTCACAGTTCTGGAGGCTGGAAGTCCCAGGTCAAGGTGCCTGCAGATTTGTTTTCTCCTGAGGCCTCTCTCCTTAGTCTGCAGATGGCCACCTCCTCTCTCAGTTCTTTCATGGCCTTTTCTCTGTGTGGGCACAGCTCCGATTTTCTTACCCTTTTTGTAGGGACGCCAGTCCTATTGGATTAGGGCCCCACCCTAATGATGTCATTACTCTTGATTAGTGTCTTCTAGGTCCTATCTCCACATATAATCACACAGGGATCAGGGGTTTGACATATGAAATTGCAGGGGGCACAATTCACTGTATGACAAGGGACAAGAGTGTGGCTGTGTCTGACCCAGGAAAGTCAACATCCCACAGGTCATCCGTCCACACCATTTACTGAACACCTACTGTATGCCAGCTTTGACATGTGATCATTAGGTCAGGAAACAGTGTAAACAACATGGGAAGGGTCCAAGCCCCTAGGGAACTGGTTAAGTCAGGGCAAAGTGTGAGGACCAAAAAGTGAAGATATGAGTAAGAACAAGAATCGTGTGAGGAAAATAAAGAAAGCTGAGATTAGCAAGGTGTGGGAGGAGCCTTAGAGATGCTGGCAAGGAAGAGTCTGAAGAAGTTCATGAAATCCAGCTGCTACGTAGTCCTGCATGAGGAACAGAGCAGATGAGGTGCAGAATAGTCCGGTTCTGCATGTTTCAGAGTAGCCAGTGCTGAGGAAGGGGGTGTGGTGAAGAGAGAAACTGAGGCTGGACTCTTAGACACTGTATTGGTGTGCGTGAGCTGCAGCCAACTTAGAGACCATGAACAACTGCACTCTGCTGATGCAGAATTATTTATAACAGACATTTTTTTTCCTTTTTGTCTTTTTTCGTGTCCGGCAACGGATCGCAACCCTCAGTGTCGCGCCCGTACTGGACCGGGACTGGCAACGGGATCGCAATCCTCGGTGTTGCGCCCGCACCTCGCTCAGCCAGTGAGCGGGAACCGGTTTGTATGTGGGATCCGAACCCTCGGCGGGAGTGCTGCTGCGCTCCCAAGCAGCGCACTGTAGCAGTGCGCCACCGGGCCGGCCCATAACAGACATTTTCAAGAAATAAGATGAGCTCCTGCCAAAGACATTGTTTGTCAGGAGTTCTAGAAATACACACCTCTGAATTACTCTCAACAAATTAGATGAAAATTTCACCTGTGCCTATGAAAAATTCCAAATATTGTTTGAAGAATAAAACTTAAGGAATGAATTCAGTCCCCTCACACTCAATGGTGTCCACATGTTAGAAAACTGTGTCTTTGGGGGATCCATTCAAGATGGTGGAATAGATGGTCTGCAGTGTCACTCTGTCCCACAAATCATCCAAATTTACAATTATAAAAATGTAACATCAGCCAAGCTGGGGATGCTGGAGCTCAGGGGAAGGGGAGGAGAGACCTACGGAGTTCATGAAGGTGGGAGAACTGACGATGAGAGAAAGAAAAAGCTGCTCTGAGCATTTTGGGCCACGGCTTCTTTAAGGCTCGAGCTGCTGAGCGCATGGAGCAGGAGCCGGCAGGAGCCGCAGCTGTGCCCTTCAGATGGAGTAAATTGGAGACAGTGGGAGAGAAGACGGCCTTGGCGGCCCCCAGGACAGCAAGACCACTAACAGGATCCCGTGGACCCATGCAGGAGCGAGGAGTCAGAAAACTGAAAAAAGTGAGCTGTTCAGATGCTGTTGAGTTATTGCAAGGGACCAGTTCAGGGTCCATCCCATGGGAAGTGTTTGGAGCACGGCGGTGGGGGAGATGTGCCCACCAGAGGAACACTGGGAAACAGCAAAGACAGCTGATCTGCCCCCAAATCAGTGCAGGACCACTCAGAGGAGACTGTTCCGGAATGCAGAATTGCATGGGGTGCAGCTTGATGAAAAACTTGAGGCCCAGATCAGAGATTCAACAGAACACTGATCCACCAGGTCTCTGGAGAGCTGGAAGTACCTATAAGGTCAGCCATTAAACCCTGAGCAGCACAAAAAGCCTTCCCTAGGGAAACAGCAGCAAAGTAGCAATTTAAACAACCGCACAGCTCAAGAACTGGTTCCCACAGGAAGTTCCCCCATGTTAGAAGCAAAGAACAAAGAATTAGTTCTGGCCCAGGCACACCATCAGCACCTCAGAGCCCACCTAGGGACCTGAGGCAAGGAGAAGGGGAACAGACCTCTCTCCCACAACCAGGCACACAAAGCCAGTGCCTCAGGGCCTGCCCACGGACCCAGGGCATGGAGAGGGGGACTAGACCAGCCTCCCACAACCAGGCACACCATGCCAATGCCTCAGGGCCTGCCCACGGGCCCAGAGCATGGGGAGGGGGACTAGACCAGCCTCCCACAACCAGGCACACCATGCCAGTGCCTCAGAGCCCACCCAGGTACCCATGGTATGGAGAAGGGAACCAGACCTCTCTCCTACAATCAGGCACACCACGCCAGTGCCTCAGGGCTCACCCGGGGACCCGAGGCAAGGGGAAGGGGACTGGACCTCTCTCCCACAACCAGGCACACTGTGCCAGAACCTTGGGGCCTGCCTGATCCAGAGGCATGCAGAAGGGGACTGGACCTCTTTCCTACAACCAGGCACACCAAGCCAGTGCCTCAGGTCCTGCCCAGTGACCTGATGTATGGAGCCAGGGACTGCACCACCCTCCCACACCATGCACAAAATGCCAGCACCTCGGGGCCCACCTGGGTACCTGAGGCATGGAGAAGGGGATTGGACCCTCCTCCCACAACCAGGCACATGGTGCCAGCACCTTGGGGCCCACCCAGAGACCTGGGGCATGGAGAAAGCGACCTGACCCCTCTCCCACAACCAGGCACATGGCTCCAGCACCGTGCAGCCTGCCCAGGTACCAGAGGCATGTAGAAGGGGACCAAACACCCCACAACCAGGCATGCCGCCAGTGCCAAGGAGCACACCAGAAACAGCACCTTCATGTGGGTGGCCCACCACAGCCACCCCAATAACCATGGCTACTAAAAAAGCGGCTAGATGCCAAAACCACCACGCAGATGGTCCGCCAACCGCTGGAGTGCATTCACACAAGAGGAGTCACCAGCAGAGACAAAGAAAAGAAAAGGATGTCTCTTTCCACAAAACCCATTTCAGAGTGACAGAAGCATCTGCTCTGTGATAATACTGGGGGACCTGATCACATCTCTCAGCAGTGGACAGATCATCTAGGCAACAAATTAACAGAGTAACCATTATTCTTTCAGAAAGAGAGAAGAAATCTAGGGCAATTAGGGGGGAGGAGGAAGGAATGGGAGAAGGGGAGTGATTGGACAAGGGGCATAAGAAATAATTACAATTTGTAACAATATATATGATTGTAATATTGACTTAATCAACATATCTCAATGTTCAACCCCCAAAATGTGTGTAATCGATTTTGATTCAATAAATAAATTTAAAATAATTAATTTGATAAAATAATGATGACAGTATCCTACCAAATAACGAAAGATATAAAATGCAAAATTACTCTGTGAATTTATACAAGGTGCTCTTGTAGTGGACATATCCTGACAAAACATAAAGAAAATTATCTTTATCATTAAGACCTAGGTCATTTTCAAGACAAGGGGAGTTATCACTGTAACAAATAGAATCTCGATAAATGGATCCCAATGTAAAAAAAAAAAGAAAACTTTGTCTTTGGAAAAGCACAGTATCCCACCGTTTCCATCAGATCAATTAATACAATCCACAGGGAGTAGGATTCTGGCACTGGGTTGTGTTTCAATATTTGCAGAAGTTTAGTTTATGTAACAAAACTTTATAACACCTACTTTGTAATATCTCCCATTTTCCCTATGGGAAAAAGGAGCCAACAGCACTGGACAGGCCAAGGAGACTGAGACTTGGCTTTAGACTGGACCAAGGCCTTAGAGCAGGGGGTCTGTGGTCCTGCTGGGCAGAGTCAAGGCTGGTAGGTCAACTCATCCTGCTTTCAGTTGTCCATGTGGGTAATGTGAAGATTGTGCTGGGAATCGGGTGTTAGAAAGTGCTTGTTATACCACAGGACAGAGTACGGTAGGAGAAAAAATAAAGTTATTAGAAATCAAAATGTGATGGAATGCACCTAAAGAAGAATAAATGCCATACTGCAGGGATTGGGAGGAAGGAAGGACTCACTGTATTGGTTTAAATTAGAAGTTGCTGACACAGCCACAGGCAGCTCCCTCCCAACAGACAGCAAGAACACGTGGGACTTCATGAGCCAAGAGTAGGGTGCTGCAGATACCATTGCCATATGGTGGTCCACCACAGCCACCACCACAGCTACTGCCACTACAAGGGTGGCTAACAGCCACAGTAGCAGCCAATGCCACTGCAGCATCCATCACCACCGTGCAGGTGGCCCATCAACCACTTGACTGCGTTAGCAGGGGCAAAATAATCATCGGTGTCTGGGGAAAGAGGTGAGTGACTGCAAACCTGCAACTCAGTGGCCTAACCCACAAGGGGAATTGTGCTGCTACACGCAGTAGGACACCTGGGGGAGGAGGTATGTGCACAACCCACACAACTGCCTTGATCCAGGGAGAGACACATACATGGAACCCACCAAGTGTGTAGAAATCCATAATACCCAAATAGAATAAGGAAGAAAATTCCGATCCTCACCAGACCATCCCCCAACTGAGGGAAGCAAGGACCCAAGAGAAAACTCTGCCTGTAAGAAAGAGGGAATAAAATCTACCCAGAGTCACCCATTCAACCTGAGGAGTTCAAGTGTACCCCAGTGCACCCATCAGGGAAATGGGATGCTAGCTGATGTGCCAACAAGGCCACCCAGGGACACATATCTAAGCCAAAGAGTGGCAGGGCATCCAGGTGCTTCTCACAAGAATTTGAGAGCTTGCCTACATACTCAACCAAACAACACAGTGTGAGTAACCTCACCAAAGAGTTATCAAGTGCCCCAGTGCCACAGCCATGGAGGCAGTAACATGCAACTCCAGCAGTGAATATGACCAAAGCACCTACACAGAGACTACACTACAGCATCTACCTGGAACTGATTGAAAACACCACACTCAATGGTCAATATCAAACACATCTATAGGAGGCAGTCTGTCTCCTCAAAGCCCACTGCAAACTAATAGAAGGAGCAACTGCTCTACCAAATAACCAGACATCAATGTACAGATATTAGAAATATGAAAAAACACGAAAAATGACACCACCGAAGTAATACAATAATTCTCAAGAATCAGAGTACATATAGCAGGAAACCCTTGAAAGGAATGAAAAGGAATATTGAGCACCAATCTTAAGGAGACTCAATGAGATACAAAAAGACTCAGACAACAAAACAAAATGAGAAGTATACAGGATATGAAGGAGTAAGTTTATATGAGATCGATCGCATAAAAAATACTGTAGCAGAACTCCTGGGACTGAAGGATTCATTGAACAAAACAAAATAGAGCTTAACCAGCAAGTTAGAGCATGCCCTGGTATGTAGACAGGAGCCAATGGCAGATTCCCCCACCTGATAGAAGGCCAGAGGATGTGCAGGGAACAAGGCAGGAGCTGTGGGCAGCCTCCCCTGCTCCACTGAAGCACCACTTCTTTGTGGGTGATTCACTATAGCCACTGCTTCAGCCGCTGCCACTACTAGGGTGACTCACCAACATAGTAGCAGACACAGCCACCATGCAGGCAGCCTGCTGCCCACTTGACTGCATTGACACAAGCAGAGCCATCAGCACAGCCAAGAAAAAAAGAGGAAGTCTTTCTCCTAAACACCTAAAGCAGAATAATAGAAAAGGCAACTGCTCTACCAGATAATCATACATCGACACAGAGATACTAGAGATATGAGAAAACAAGACACAGATTTTCAGATCCAGGAGGCTTGACGATCTCCTAACATTTTCATTCCAAAAAGATCTTCTCTGAGATACATTATAGTCAAACCAGCTAGGCTGAAATACAAAGAGAGAATCCTAAAGGCAGCTAAAGAAAAGTGTCAAGTCACGTATAAGGGAACCCCCGTCATACTCACAGCAGAGTTCTCAAGAGAAACCCTACAGGCCAGATGAAAATGGATTGATGTATTTAAAACACTTACAGAGAAAACGGCCAGATAATAATCTTATGCTCAGAAATACTATCGTTCAGAAATGAAGGAGAAATACTGTATTTTGCAGACAAAGAAAAACTATGAGAGTTCACGACCACAGGACCATCCCTACAAGAAATCCTAAAGGGAGTCCAGCATCTGGATTCCGAAAAATGATAATCAATATCATTAACACACAAGGAAGAGCAAAAGTCACTAGTAGAACAAAAGTACAAACCACAAAGAGAAAGAAACTACATATTCCCACCTCCAAAATCCAACAAACACTAAATACAAACAATAAATGGGTAAGAAAGGAACAAAACTTACTTCCAGCATCTGAACAAAAATTGATAAAATGCCAGTGTAAGAAAATAACTTTCACAACAACCCTAAATGTGAAAGGATTAGGTTCTCCATTCAAAAGATGCAGACTGACTGTTTCGATTAAAAAGCTAGATGTGACTGTATGCTGTCTTTAAGAGACTCATCACACAGACTAACACAAAATTGATGGAAAAAGATATACCAAAGAAATGGACAGCAAAAATGAGTAGGAGTAGCTATTCTGACTATATTTTGAAAACCATAAACATAGACCAAGAATGCCATTATATAATGATAAAGGGATCTATCCAGCAAAAGACATAACAATCATAAGTACATATGCATCCAATGCCAGAGCACCCAGATATATAGAGCAAATACTATTAGACGTAAAGAAAGAGATAGACCCCAATATGATAATACTTAAGGAACTAACACCCCTCTCTCAGCACTGGACAGATCATCCATGCAACAAATCTACAGATAAACACAGCGTTTACATTACACTTCAGACCAATTGGACCTGGCAGATATTTACAGAGCATTTTATTCAATAACTGTAGAATATACATTCTTCTCATCAGCACATGAAACATTCTCCAGGATAGATCATATGTTGGATCACAAATCAAGTCTCAACAAATTTAAAATCATGGAAATCAGTTAAAGTATATTTTCTGACCACAATGGATTAAAACTACAAATTAACAACAAATGACACTCTGGAAATTATACAAACATGTCGAAATTAAACAACATGCTCCTGAATGACCTATGGGTCTAAGAAGAAATTGAACTGGACATCAAAAAATTTCTTGAAACTATCAAAAATAAAAGCACATCATACCAAAATCTCTGGGACATTGCAAAAGCAGTACCAAGAGGGTATTTTATTAAGATAAATGTGTCTGTTTTTCAGCCCGTACCGTGCTGTTTTGGTTACAATAGATTTGTAATATAACTTGAAGTCAGGTAGTGCTATGTAGTGAGAGTTGCATCCTTGTCTTGTTCCTGTTCCTAAGGATGATATTGGCAATTGGTTTGTTGAAAATGGCGTTTATTGTGTTAAGATATTTTCCTTCTATACCTAATTTGCTGAGAGTCTTTATCATGAAGTGATGTTGAATTTTGTCAAATGCTTTTTCTGCATCTATTGAGATAATCATCTGCTTTTGTCCTGTTTCACTGATGTGGCATATCACACTTACTGACTTGTATATGTTGAACCAACTTTACATCCCTGGGATGAATTCCACTTGATCATGGTGTCTAGTTTTTTTGATGTGTTGTTGTAGTCTGGTTGCTAATATCTTATTGAGGATTTTTGCATCTATGTTCATCAAGGATATTGGTCTGTAATTTTCTTTTCTTTTTTTTTTTGGCTGTATCTTTATCTACTTTTAATAATAGGATGATGCTGGCCTCATAGAATGAGTTTGGGAGAATGGCTTCTGTTTCAATTTTTTGCAAAAGTTTGAAGAGAAGTCATATTAATTCTTCTTTAAAGGTTTGATAGAATTCAGCTGTAAAGTCATCCAGTCCAATCAGTTCCATCTGTGCAGTGCTGCTCAAACTGAGACACGAGACTTCAGGCAACCAGCAGAATTTTAGAAAATAGAGGAAGATATTATTTCTAATGATGAAATACTAGAATCATTTTTATTTTGTTCTGGTACTACAAATGATGCCTGCTAACATAGTCATAGGGAAAGATTTTAACCATGGAATTTCTATCAAATTAATAATAGAGTAAGAAAATATAAAAAATATTTTAAAAATGAAAATTTATATTTTAGCATTATTGGTTAGAGTCACCATTATCGCCTAGAAGACAACAGGGTGTACGAAACGTTTTTTGAATTATGAAGAAAACCATCAAGTTCAAAATAAATAAAATAAAATATATTGCTTGTTTGTTTTATGCCAAATTTCATTGCCACTTTACTTATATTACTCAAAACTGGAAATAAACCAAATATCCATGAGGAGGAGAATGGATAAAAAATTCTGGTATATCTGTACAATACTCTGAGCCATAGAAGGAAATGAACAACATATTGAGAATTATAAAGATGTAAAATACTTATACACATGATGTGGATGAATGTTAAAATAATAATGCTCTGTGGGGGGAAAAAAGAGTGCATGCTTTATAATTACAATTTATATGAAATTCTAAAAATTTCAGTCAATAAAATTCTAAGTCTTACTCTATACTTTATAACAAAATACTAAATATTTCCTTCATAATATCGTGAAAAAATAACCTTTCCCACCACTTCCATTCCACATTATCCCGAAGGTCCTAGGCATTGCAATAAGGGAAGAAAAAGCAAGAAAAGCATAATAACTGGAATAGAAGAAATAAACCTTTCTTTACCTACAGACAATTTGATTGTTTACATAAATATACTAATGAATATACAAAATCTATGAATGATAACAAATATGTTATATATAAGTTAATGTATATAAATTAATGATTTTAGTATATATACAGATATCAATTAAAATAAAGTGCTTGGAAATTTAAATTTTATTTTAGTTTTTATTTTAAAGATGACAGGTAAGGGGATCTTAACCCTTGGCTTGGTGTTATCAGCACCACACCCTCCCAAGTGAGCCATGGGCTGCCCTTGGAAATTTAAATTTAATGTCCAGAATTTAATCTATGATACTACAGAAAACCAAATACCAGAGAATAAATTGAACAGAAATTTGCAAGGTGTACTGACACTAGAGTTGCCAAATGGAAATGGATTGCTAAGCTTTTTCAAAAATGGTGCAATATATTTACATGGACAAAAATGAAATTCTGCCTCTACTTCCCATCATATAAAAAAAATCAATAAACGGAAATGAAGTAATATCTTAAAGCATTTAAAACAACAACAGCAACACAAAAGTTTATATTTATGGCTCTAAGGTTTTTTTCCCCTATTACATACACGAGGGGAACAATGTTGATTTTCAGTAATTGTGTAAATGCGCGATGGTTAGATCACGAGGATAGTTAGCTTATTCATCATTGCAATGCACAATCATACTGTGTCCCTTGACCAATACCTCATTAGCCCCCCTCCCTCTACCCCTCTGCTCCCCTTTTCCACCTCTAGTGACCATGTTTCTTTTCTCTCTTTCTAAAAGTTCAATGTATTACTGTGATTGTTGTTTCTTTCTTTCTCTCTGTCTCTCTTTGTTTATTTGTTTGTTTACAGATTAAGCTCCTGGTTATGAATGAGAACATGTGGTATTTCTCTTTCTGGACTTGGGTTGTTTCACTTAGGATAATCTTCTCCAGGCGCATCCATGTTGCTGCAAATGGTAGAATTTCATTCTTATTTATGGCCGAGTAGTATTTCATTGAGTATATGGACCACATTTCCTTACCCAGTCATCCGTCAATGGACATTTAGGTTGGTTCCATCACTGGCTATTGCAAATAGAGCTGCAATAAACATGGGAGTGCAGGTATCCCTTTGACATGATGATTTCCAGTCCTCTGGATATAACCCCAGTGGTGGGATTGCTGAATCATATGGTAGTTCTGTCTGTAGTTGTTTGAGGAACATCCACACTGTTCTCCATAATGGTTGTACTAATTTACAGTCTCACCAACAGTGCAGAAGGCTTCCTCTTTCTCTGCATCGTCACCAACATTTGTTATTCTCTTTTTTTCTAATAGGCAGTCTGATTCAGGTGAGGTGATATCTCAAAGTGGTTTTGATTTGCCTTTCCCTGATGATTTGTGATGTTGAGCATTTTTTAATATAACTGTTGGCCATTTTTATGTCTTCCTTTGGTAAGTGTCTACTCAGCTCCTTTGCCTATTTTTTGACTGGATTATTTGTTTATTTGGCATAAAAACAGACATGTGGACCAATGGAAAGAAACAGAGAACCCAGAAATCAATCCACATATTTACATACAACTGATCTTTGACAAGGGCACCAAGAATGTACACTGGGGAGAAGACTGCTTCTTCAATACATGGTGCTGGCAAAACTGGATATCCACATACAGAAGAAGGTAATTTGATCTGGATCTCTCACCATATACCAAAATCAACTCAAAATGGATTAAAGACTTAAATATAAGACCTGAAATTTGTAAGCTCCTAGAAGAAAACATAGGGGAAACACTCCAGGATTAAGGACTGGGCAAAGACTCTATGAATAACATCTCAAAAGCACAGTCCACGAAACAAAAAATAATCAAATGGGATGACATCAAACGAAAAAGCTTCTGCACAGTGAAAGAAACAACAGTGTGAAAAGACGACCCACAAAATAGGAGAAAATATTTGCAGATGGCACATCTGACAAGAGATTAATATCCAGAATATAGAAAGAGCTCCAACAACTTTACAGCAAAAACCCACAAATTTGTTGTTTCTTATATAAGTTAAAAAATAGTTCAGAATGTTTATTAAATTTTCTCATTTAAAATTATAAACTTCACATGTAGGAAAATGATTACACTATTTAGGAAGTAGTATAAAAGAAAATTTTACCAAATAAAACATTTTCTTACATCAAGATGGTAAGTAAAATTTTCAGAAATCAGTAGGTAAGGTATAGGAGCAGGTTGTATCATTATTATTATTATCCCTTCTTATTTTATTTTATTTTATTTTATCAGTATACAATGTAGTTGATTTTAGTGTCCCTTTACCGAATCCTTCCTCCCCCTCCCTCTCCCTGCTTCCGCTGATCAACATCATATCTGTTCACTTGTCTTAACAAGTTCAATGATTTGTGATTGTTGTGTCTTCTTCCCTGCCCCCCGATTTGTTTGTGTATTTATTTATTTATTTTCAGCTCCCACAAATAAGTGAGAACATGTGGTATTTCTCTTTCTGTGCCTGACTTATTTCATTTAATAGAAATTTTTCTAAGTTCATTCGTGTTGCTTCAAATGGTAGTATTTCATTCTTTTTTATAGCAGAGTAGTATTCCATTGTGTAGATATACAACATTTTCCATACCCACTCATCTGATGATGGACATTTGGGCTGGTTCCAACTCTTAGTTATTGTAAATAGTGCTGCAACAAACATTGGAGTACAGGTATCCCTTTGACATGATGATTTCCATTCCTCTGGGTATATTCCGTGCAGTGGGATAACTGGGTCATATCGTAGATCTATCTGCAATTGTTTGAGGAACATCCATACCATTTTCCATAGACCCTGCACCATTTTGCAGCCTCACCAACCGTGTATGAGAGTTCCTTTTTCTCCGCAACCTCGCCAGCATTTATCACTCACAGTCTTTTGGATATTAGCCATTCCTAACATGGGTGAGATGGTATCTCAGTGTGGTCTTGATTTGCATTTCCGGAATGCTGAGTGATGTTGAGCATTTTTTCATGTGTCTGTTGGCCATTCATATATCTTCCTTTGAGAAATGCTTATTTACTTCTTTTGCCCATTTTTTAATTGGGTTACTTGGTTTTTTGTTGTATAGTTGTTTCAGTTCCTTGTATATTCTGGATATTAATCCTTTGTCAGATGCATATTTTGCAAATATTTTCTCCCATTCTGTTGGTTGTCTTTTAACTCTGTTAATTGTTTGTTTTGCTGTGTGGTAGGTTTTTAGTTTGATATAATCCCATTTGTTTATTTTTCCTTTAGTTGCCTGTGCTATTGAGGTTGTATTCATGAAGTCTGTGCCCACTTGTACTTCATGGAGTACATCCCCTAAGTTTTCTTTAAGGAGTTTTATTGTTTCAGGATGTATATTTAATTCTTTAATCCATTTTGAGTTGATTTTAGTATACGGTGAGAGGGATGGGTCTAGTTTCTTTCTTCTCCATATGGATATCCAGTTATCATAGCACCATTTGCTGAAGAGGCAGTCTCTTCCCCAGTGTATAGGCTTGGTGCCTTGTCAAAGACCACATGGCTGTAGGTGTATGGGTTGACTTCTGAATTCTCTGTTCTATTCCATTGATCCACGTGTCTGTTTTTATGCCAGTATTCTGCTGTTTTGATTATTATAGCTTTGCAGTATAGTTTCAAGTCAGGTAGTGTTATGCCTCCAGCTTTATTGTTTTTGTTCAGAATTGCTTTGGCTATTCATGGTCTTTTGTTATTCCTTACAAATATTAGGATATTTTTTTCCATTTCTGAGAAAAATGTCATTGGAATTTTTATGGGGATTGCATTGAATTTGTAGGTCACCTTGGGTAGTATGTACATTTTCACGATGTTAATTCTTCCAATCCAAGATCATGGGATATCTTTTGATCTTCTTGTGTCCTCTTTAATTTCTCTCAACACTGGTTTGTAGTTCTCATTAAAGAGATTTTTCATGTCCTTGGTTAACTCAATTCATAAGTATTTTAATTTTTTTGGTGGCTATTGTAAATGGGCTAGCTTTCTTGATTTCTTTTTCTGCATGTTCACTGTTGGAGTATAGAAATGCTTCTGATTTTCTTGTGTTGATTTGTATCCTGCAACTCTGCTGAAATCATTTATCAACTCTAAGAGTTGTTTTTTGTAGTGGCTTTAGGTTGTTTGATATATAGGTTCATGTCATCTGCAAACAGGGACATTTTAACTTCATCTTTTCGAATCTGGATGCCCTTTATTTCCTTCTCTCCGCTAAGTGCTCTGGTTAGTACTTCCAACACTACGTTGAATAGCAGAGGTGAGAGCGGGTATCCTTGTCTAGTTCCTGTTCAGGATGATATTGGCAGTGGGCTTATCATATATGGCTTTAATTATGTTGAGATACTTTCCATCTATACCTAACTTGTAGAGAGTTTTTATCATGAATGAATGTTAGATTTTGTCAAATTCTTTTTCATCATCTTTAAGGATGAAAATGTGGTTTTTGTCTTTGATTATATTGATTTGGTGTATCACATTTATTGATTTGCATATGTTGAACCAACCTTGCATTCTTGGGATGAATCCTCCTTAATCATAGTGGATAATTTTGTTTATGTGCTGCTATATTAAGTTAGCTAGTATTTTGTTGAGGATTTTTGCATCTATATTCATCAAGGATATTGGCCTGTAGCTTTCTTTTTTTGTTGTTGTATCTTTGTCTGGTTTTGGTATTGGGGTGATATTTGCTTCATAGAATGAGTGTGGGAGAGTGGCCTCTTTCAATCTTTTGGAATAGTTTGTAGAGAATTGGTATCAATTCCTCTTTGAAAGTTTGGTAGAATTCTGTAGTGAACCCATCTGGTCCTGGGCTTTCCTTTATTGGGAGCCTTCTGATAACAGCTTCAATCTTTTTTATTTGTTGGTCTGCTCAGATTTTCTATATCTGCTTGGCTCAGTTGTGGTAGTTTGTGTGTCCCCAAATTTATCCACTTTCTCCAGATTTTCAAATTTGTTGGGATATAGTTGGTTATAGTAGTCTCTAGTGACATCTTGTATCTCTGAGCTATCAGTTGTAATATTACCTTTTTATTTCCAATTTTTGTTATTTGGGTCTTCTCTCTTCATTTTTTAGTTAGCTTTGCTAAAGGTTTGTCAATTTTATTTATCTTTTCAAAAACCTACTTTTTGGTTCATTAATCTTTTGTATCTTTTTGGGTTTTTATTTCATTAAGTTCTGCTCTGATCTTAATTATTTTTTTCTGTCTGGTAACTTTGGGTTTGGTTTGTTCTTGTTTTTCTAGTTCTCTAAGTTGAAGTGTCAGGTTTTTTGCTTGTCATCTTTCCATTCTTCTGAAATAAGCATTTTACGTGATAAATATCTGCCTTAGTATTACTTTTGCAGTATCCCACAGGTTTTGGTATGACATATCATCATTTTCATTAGTTTCAATAAATTTTTTGATTTCCTGTTTAATTTCTTCTAGGACCCATATGTCATTAAGTAGAATGCTGTTTAATTTCCATGTGTTTGTATGGTTTCCAGAGTTTCATTTGTTATTGTTATCTAATTTTAATCCATTGTGATCTGAAAAAAATACATGGAATAATTCCAATTTTCCTGAATTTGTTGAGACTTGCTTTGTGACCTAACGTGATCTATCCTGGAGAATGTTCCATGTGCTGATGAGTGGAATGAATATGCCGAGTTTGTTGGACGGAATGTTCTGTAGATATATGCTAAGTCCAATTGGTCTAACATGTTGTTTAGATCTAGTGTTTCTCTGCTGATTCTTTGCCTAGATGATCTGTCCAATACTGAGAGTGGTTTGTTCAGTTTCCCTGCTATTATGGCATTAGTGTCTGTCTCATTCTTTAGGTCTAATAGTGTTTGCTTTATAAACCTGGCTGCTTTGACATTAGGTGCATGTATATTAAAGACTGTTGTATCTTCTTGAAGGATACTTTTATCATTATATAGTGGCTTTCATTATCTCTTTTTATGGTTTTTGGTTTAAAGTCTATTTTATCAGATGTAACAATAGCCATTCCAGCTTGTTTTTCATTTCTATTTCATGGTATGTCTTTTTCCATCCTTTCACTCTTAGTCTATATGTGTCTTTACAGTTGCGGTGTGTCTCTTGAAGGCAGCATCTAGTTGGGTCCACCTTTTTAATCCAGTCATCCCGTCTGTGTCTTTTGAGTTGGGAATTTAGTCCTTTTACATTAAGACTTGGTATTGAATAGTGTTGATTTACTCCTTGCATTTTATTGATTTTTGTTTGGATGTCTCAAGTATCTTTTGTTCCTTCCTTTTTGACTTACTGTTTGTTTTCTGTATTTGTTGGTTTCTTGGGTGGTATATAAACTTTTTTTTCCTCTTTATTGTTAGCATCTTTACTTTACTAGTGGGTTTGTTTTTTCTTGAATATTTATGGCAGTTGTGATTGTTTTTCAGGTACCAAAGCTAGTGCTCCCTTGAGAATTTCTTGTAAGGCTGGTTGTGTGGTAGTGAACTCCTGCAGTCTTTATTTGAGAAATATACGATTTGTCCTTCATTTTGGAGGGAAAGCCTTGCTGGGTAATGTATTCTTGGCAGGAAATCTTTGTCTGTTAGCATTTTGCATATATCATCCCCTCCTTTTCTGGTTTTTAGGGTTTGTGATGAAAAGTCTGATGTTAGTCTTATTGGGGCTCCCTTATTGGTGACTTGGCACTTCTCTCTTGCAGCTTTTAAGATTCTCTCTTTGTCTTTGAGTTTTGTCAGTTTGAATATAACATGTCTTGGAGAGGACCTTTTTGGGTTGAATATGTTTGGGGATCTTGAGCCTCCTGAATGAAAATCTTTGTCTTTCCCTATACCTGAGAAGTTTTCTGCCATTATTTCATGAATATATTTTCAATGCCATTTCCTTTTTCCTCTCTTTCTGGAATACACATGATTCAGATATTTGAGCACTTAAGCTTGTCTCTTATCTCTCTTAGATTTCCTTCAATGTGTTTAATTCTTTTTTCTCATTTTTTTTCTGCCTGTGTTATTTCAAACAGACCATCTTCAAGGTCAGAAATTCTCTCTTCTGCTTGTTCTAGCCTGCTGGTTAAGCTGTCTGTTGTGCTTTTTTTTTCACTGAATGAATTCTTCAGCTCCGCTAGCTTTGCTACATTCTTTTTCAGGGCTTTGATTTCTTTGTACATTTCTTCTTTCAGGTGCTGTATACATTTTGTTATTTCATTGTGTTGTCTAAGTGAGTTTTTTTTTTTTTTTTATCTCATTTAGTTTCCTTAGAATTATCCCTTGAAATTCCTTGTCAGTCATTTCAAGGTCTTCCTGCTCTATAGGATCTATAGCTTCAGGGTTATTATTACCCTTTGGTGGTGTACTTTCTTGACTATTCATATTTCTGATATCTTTCTTTTGTTGTTTAGTCATCGTGGCAGGGGATTTCATGGTCCAGTCATTTGACTTTAATGTCTGGCTAGGATCCTACCAGGACTGCCAATTTGGCATGGCTGCCTCGGTGCCTGTGGATGGGAGGC
This sequence comes from Galeopterus variegatus, assembly GCF_000696425.1. Lineage (NCBI taxonomy): Eukaryota > Metazoa > Chordata > Mammalia > Dermoptera > Cynocephalidae > Galeopterus > Galeopterus variegatus. Next base: position 16,728 of record NW_007731842.1, read on the forward strand.
TCAGGCCTCTCTGGGCCACGGGGACTGGACTGGGAGTCCCACAGTGGTGCCTACCTGTTCCAATGCAGGTGGTTTGGGACCCTATGTGGCTGGCGGCTTTAGAGACTCTCTGGGAAGCATGCACTATTTTGGGCTGAGGGTGTTCCACAGTGGTGCCTACCTGCTCTGGTGCAGGTACCTCAGGGCAAGTGGGCCAGCAGCTCTTTGGGCCTCTCTGGGCTTGTGTGAACTTTGAAAACTACACTTGTAAACCAGAAAAGCTTCATGTCTATTTCAGACAAAGACAGGCAGCGTTACCTTGGCATTGGAAAATCCTCTTCCTCCAACAGACCCTCAAGGAGCCAGGAGCACACAGAGTCACAGTCAGTGCACTGGTGATGGTGTTCATGAACTACTGAGGGAGTTTGCTTGCTGTGGATACAGGTCTAGAGCAGATGGATTTGGTTCATTCACCAGCCTGGACTGAGCCGCTGCTGGGCCATCGTTCAGTGTGGTGGAAGCCTTGACGACAGGAAGAGGAAAGGAATGAGATGGAGAGTGTTTTAGTCCATTTTGTGTTGCTGTTACAGAACTACCTGAGACTGGGTAATTTATAAGGAAAAGAGGTTTATTTGGCTTTTGATTCTGGGACTGCTGCATCTGGCATGGGCCTCAGGCTGCTTTTAATCATGGCAGAAAAGCAACAGGCAGCTGGTGGGTACAAGGAGATCACATGAAGAGAGAGGAAGCAAGAGAGAGAGAGTGAGAGTGGCGGTGCCAGGGTCCTTTAAACCTTTAGCTCTCATGGGAATTAACAGAGCAGAGAATTCATTCACTCCCCCTCCTCCCCCAGGGAGAGCATTAATCCATTCGTGAGGGATCTGTCCCCGTGCCTCAATCAGTTCCCAACACTGCCACATTGGGGATCAAATTTCCACATGAGTTTTGGAGGGGACAACATATCCAAACTCCATCAGAGAGTGCTCAGCTGTGGACCTAAGACCACCTGAATCAATACGAAATGTTTGCTCTGGAAATGTACTAATCTTTATGCTGTTATTGAATGACAGACCCCATCCCTCCTCCTGCCCGTATCGACCTCCAGCTAAATTGCCACTGTCCTCTTGATGTCTCCCAAGACTGTTTCAGCCTTCCTGGACACACACATGCTGCTGGTGCATTTCTCCTCTGTTGTGTTATGTTTGCAATTGAATAAAAGTAAAGTTTCATTGTAGGACTGGATTTAATTCCAGGAAAACCATTCGGTTTTGTTTATTCACTAATCCTTTCTCATAAGAATTATGAATTATAGACAGAAGTGGATGAAGTTATTCTACGTGGTGCTTCAACCCTTTCTGAATTGGTGGCTGAGCAGACGGACACTGGTTGTCTAAGTGCTTCTCACACTGGTTTCGGTGCTAACATTTGCACTATTACACACTGAAGAAGACCTGGACTGTGTGACCACAGAGGCTACTGTATAATGACTGACAGTGGTTGGGACTTCTGTGTGCTCAGGAACTTGCTGGTACACACATGAATGCTGAAACACATTTGCACTGTGACTAATGACCCACGGCTGAGTGACGAATGCAGTGCAGTAGTTCAGAGCTTCCACATGGGCCACACCCCTGCATTCACACTTAGGCTCTTTCACATGGGCAGTTGAGAACTTGAAGCTTTCATCTCTGACCTCATTTCTGAGGAGTGGGATAGAAGACAAACTCCTAGGTATGGCTGTGCTGAGTGGTGTATGAGTCAGTGTGTTAAGCAGACAATGGTGATGGGGTTTTCCTTGAGAAAGCTGACACTAGCAATTGTTTTGTGTAAGCGGGACGTGTCTCCTGAGGGGACACATGCTCTCACCCCTGCACACTCCCACACACATTCATGATCACGCCACACAATGCCTCGTGGACACTTCTAAATTCCCATGCACATAAACCACACCAGTTACCGAGAACGCAGCTGCAATGGGGCTATAGGGTATGGCCATAGTTCTTTTCCTGGAAAAATATTTCAGTATGCCGCACCCTAATACTCATCCTCAGCAGGAAGCTGGAATCAGGAGGGATCTCCAGAGTAAAGGCAGCAGGAAAGCCACACCTTTCTTTTCATCTAGGTTTTTCCTCAGCAGGTAACTGTTCCAGAATATAAACTATTTCTGCTTGTTCTTGAGGACCACCACAATTACTAAAAACCAAAGCAAATCAAACAAAAAACCAAAAGAAATCACCATTAAGATCAGATTATACTGTGTGGTACTTCTCAGGCCTTTTATCTGTTGGTGAATTTAGAGTACCCGATGGAAAAACAGGGTCAATTCAAAACCCCAGGAACAAACATCCAGAACACCTGTGGGGAAGGCACAAGGCTTTCCTGGGGGATGCTTCTCTCAAGTTCACCTTGGATTGCATTAGAAAATTTTTTTATCCAAGGTGAAATTGCTGTTGAGGAAATCTTCAGTTCTGTGTGGCCCATTACCTGAGGGTGCCATGTGTGAGTACCCTCTTGAATCATGAACCTTGGTTCAAACGATAACAAAATACCATAGACCAAATAGTTTCAACAGCAGAGTTTTATTTCTCACAGTTCTGGAGGCTGGGACGTTCAAGATACAGGTGACGTGACAATGAAAAACATCAAATAACCTCTAATGTATATTGCTAAGTAAGACAGTTCAGTCAGAAGAAGCTACATACTCTATGATTCAACCTATGTAACATTCTGTAAAAAGGCAAACTTAGAGACAGTAGAAAGTTCAGTAGTTTTCAGTAATTCCAGCGAAAGGGGAATGGGATTAATCAGGTGAAGCAGAAGAGAGTACTAACAGTGAAACTAATCAGTATGAGATTTTAAGGTTGAATGCTAAACACTACACGTTTCTCAAAAACAAACAAGCAAACAAACAAAACCCCAAAACTGAAATGTACAACAGCAAAATAAATCATAATGTAAGTTAGGGCATTTAATGAATAATTTGTAAACATTAGATAATTAGTTGTAACAAAGGGACCACACTAATATAAGACATTAATAATGGGGATCTGTGATGAGGGAAAGGGGAATGTGATAATTTTATTATCTGCTAAATTTTTTATTAATCTAAAACTTATAGAACAGAAAGACAAATACTGCATGGTCTCACTCGTGTAGAATGTAAACAAACAAACAATAGAAAGCAGTTCTCTTAGAAGTAGAGGGTAGAATAATGGTTACCAGAAGCCAAGAAGAGAAGGGGGCATGGGGAAAAGAAGAGGTGGATTAATAGGTGCAAAGTTAGAGGGAGACAGGAAGAACTCCTGGGGATCCAGGCTGAGTCGAGCTCATAACTTTATATTGTATATTTCTAAATAGCTAGAAAAGAAGTTCTTGACCTAAATAGCCACAAAGGATTGATGAATTTTTATGTGACGGATGTCCCATCTACCCTAAGTGAATCACACATGCATGCATTGAAACAACACATTGTATCCCACAAACATGTACCGTTAAATTTTAAAATAAAAAATACGTTGTGAGATAAAATAAAATAGCATAGAATTTATCTAAATAATAAAGTAGATTAATAAGAATCTGGCAACAATATTTCAGGAAGAGACCTGTGTCAGCTAATGTTCAACGATCAGCTAATGTGCAAACTTCAGGTCGAGATGCGCTTCACTATTAAATATGAAGCAAGCACGAGTTGTAAGTGCGTGTTTAGTTCTGTGGTTAAAGCTCTACTGATTGACTCTGCGAATTAAATTTTTCTCACATGAATAAAGAAGAATATGGCTCAGCATCTCCAGAGATTTCTCTTAAATATGAAATGTTGAAAAACTTCAACCATTATTCTTGACTCACTTTAAACACTGAATTGCCACCTAATTTCACCTGGGTCATCTGCAGGTGCACCCTGAGGGTTGTCGTGATGCCCTTTATTCTGAGCCACTGCTGAGTTTGGGCTGCATATATCCGTAAATAATGAAAAACTGTTCTCTTTGAATTCCTAAAGTAAGATCCTGAAAAACCGCATTCACGATAGAGAGAGCTGCTGACCCCTCTGGCAGAAGCCTGGAGGGAGACTAGTAATGATGGATTCTGTGTTTAAGCGTTGGATCCCATTGTGTACTGGCTTCCAGGCAGAGCCATCTGAGTCAGAGTTGGGCATCAGGAAGATCATGGAGTGCAGTGAGCAGTTAATACAACCGTCAGTCAGATTGTCTGGGCAACGCCTTTGTGTAGATGGACGATATAGAAAAGGACTAGAGGAGAGTGACTGAGAGTGTGGGGGCTGGTGCTGAGGGCCTGGGTTCAAATCTCACTTAGAGCCGTGTGACCCTGGGGAGTTCAGGCAATTGCTCTGTCCTCAGGTCTCTGTGCTGTCATGTCCACATTTTATATGATCACTTTGAGTCGTGTGACCCTGGGGACCTCAGGCAATTGCTCTGTCCTCAGGTCTCTGTGCTATCATGTCCACATTTTATATGACTGACTTATTGGAATGAGATTATGAGGATAAAAATGACTAAATACAGGCAAATCTTAAGAAAAATGACTGGTGGTTCAGAAGTGCTCTGGAAGCGTCCACAAAATGCCAGGAGGAATGAGCTGGACACGTAGAGCTGGTGCACGGATGACTTCAGGGCAGTGGGGATGGACATTTGCTTGCTTAGCATGTCTCACATCTCCACATGGAGACTACATGGAATCATCTCCTGTGACTCCAGTGGCAGGGTTGGGGGCACATAGAAAAGGGCCATATCCCATAGCTGTGCTTAAGGATATTGATATTT
>NW_007731842.1:25485-40514 GCF_000696425.1 Galeopterus variegatus
GAAGTCTCCTCTCTGGTCAGTTTGAATTCTACTAAGTTGCTGGATACCGCCCTGCCGGTCCTGTAAGGTATGTATGTTCTGCACCTCGGTATCAGGGCGTTTTCCCACTCTGTGTGCACTAGGTCGGGCTGTTGAGCCTTGCAAAGGGGTCCCGCAGGGTGTGTAATTATTATTTTATTTCCAAGACTCCGCCTCCTTTTGCCGAACCCCTCCCCACTCTGTGCGCTCAGAACAAGTCTGAGGTGTGTCTTCTGCAAACCTCGTCTTTTGGCTGAGACATCAAAGCTGTGCCCTGCCCTGCCCTGCCCAGGAAGAGTTTCAGGTGTCTAGTCTCTCCAACTGCAGGGTGTGAGCTCCTCGGGGGAGGGTCCCACAGCACACAGTTCCTCTTTGACTCCCCCCAGCATGGGTCGACCAGGGCGCCCTCCGGGAGAGCTCTCCAGCAGCTTCAATGTAGCTCCAGAGCACTCCGGGCTCCCGTCTCCCAACCAGAAATTAGTTAGGGGTTCTTCCAAACTGAGGCCCACAGATATGGTATCTGCCTCCCAGAAACAGGGATTTTACCTGGGGCCGAAGCCCAGGGTGTGGTGGAGAGACGATCTGTGTGGGCTCCTCTTCCTTGCCCTCCTGACGCTGGCCAGGGGCTCCGCATGCTACCAGCCCTGTCAGAGATCCCCGGGGAGAGTGGGATTGTAGGCCGGTCCACAGGCCCTGGGGGGCCCCGCGTCGAGGTATGCAAGTTGCACGTCTCAGTGAGGAGCCGCGCCAAGCAAAGATGGCTGGCCTGCCTGATCTGAGCCGGCCGTCTCCGCCACCACCCGAGAAAATGGTGGCAGTTCTGTTGTGGGCCCTAGCATGGTGTGGTAGGCGGGAGCCAGGTGGGCAGGGACCAGTCGAGCTTCTGCCCCACAAGTCGGGCTGGACTGGGGATGACTCACAGAGCTCACAGAGTTGGGCCCGTCCGGCGCCTTCCACTCCATTTCTGTGTTGTCTCTGCTGGTTTACTTGGCCTTTGTTGTCTCGGGCTGCTTGCTCGAACCCACAGCACGGCTTGGGCACTCTCAGGAGTCTTCTTTTGTGATGGACCTTAAACCTCGAACCTGTAGTTTCTTGTTTGTCATTGTAGGTTAGTTGTTCAAAGATTTATTCGTTTTTTGTTGCTCTTGGAAATGCAAATAGTACTCTGGTATCACAGCGCACACTTCTCAGGGTCGCGCTGTCTCCTGGCACGGCTGCTCCAGACCCGTCGCCATCTTAAAGTCTCCCCTCACTCTCTTTCTCAAATCCGTCTAAGTCATGCTTTGGGGAGGAAAACCACAATTCCCTGGAGAAGATGGGAGATAAGACAAGGTCACAAATCAAATCCATCTTTTTCATCTATTTTTTCATCCTAGACTCAAAGTGGGACATGGTTTCCTCCAAACAAGCCCCTCTGCAAGACCTTGGGAAATCTGAGCATGTGGCTGTCCTCCCTCAGTCTCCACACTGCCAGCTGCCCCAGTGAGCATTTCCAAAGAAGGGTGATGACCCCAGCACCCAGAGCTCTGCTTCTCCCCCAAGGAGCCTCAGAATTGGGGACAAGAACATTCCAAATCAGCTGCCACATGAAGGTTCGGCAAAGGATAAGCTTCACTATCAACTGAACTCCAATGGGTAAGCAGTGAACATGAATTGACTGGGAAAGTTGCCACATGGCTGGTGCTTTGGTGGGTTAATTAACTAAGTGTGTAATCCCAATATCTGGTTATTAATGATCTGAGCTACTGTCTGTGCAGCTTGGACTAAGGCCTTCATGTGCATGGGCAGTGGCTGCAAAAGCACTGAGTGTACAACTTGCTGCTCATTTCCTCCTCATCAAAGTTTACTTTCTAATCTGCAAATGTCACATCTATCCCTAGACCCTGTAGAATAGGGGATAGAGTCCCATCCCCAAATAGAGGGACCCCTCCACAGCCCCAGCCTGGAGATCCATCCTCGCCCTCGGACTCTCCGAGGATCACCCAGGAACTCCTTTCCTCTGTTACCAAATGTCCCTTCAGCTAACCTGATCATACTGACCCCAAGCAGTCACTGATCCCCTTCTCACGAATCCTCTGGAAATCCCACCGTGAACACCAAGACTATTAATGTTCAGTTTCAGAGTCTTACTTCTACATTCAGAATAGTCAGTCCTGGCATTCCTTTTCTGCAATGCCTATCGCCAGGGTGGTATCCAGTTCTCCTAATCTGATGACAGCAGTCTGGGTGTGTTCACTCTGGAAGCGTGTGCACAACACTGGTGTAGGAATGTTTTTTTCATGGACAAAATTTGAATGCAACCAACATAAGAAAAGGTTGAAAAATATAAACTGAGGAATTAAACTACATTTTTTTTTTAGATTTTAAAGTTATGTACCAAAAAAGCAGAAGACTTTTCTGATTTATTTTAGAATCAGAAAACTACTACATGCACAAATGATATATGAAAATTTATTTTCTATTATATACATTCAAAAATCAGTTTAAAACATAGCCATTTACCATGTTGATACAATATTAAAATATAAAAACTTCTAACTAAAAGCTCACCACAAATGATGCCGGATGTCTAAGAAAAAATTCCAAATCTCACTATTTTATATAAGATATGATGCCACAGGTTGGAATTTCATTTTGCATAAAGACAGTAAATCAATTTCAGCAGTAGGTAGAGGAGGTCGTATAAATGTTCTGTTCTGTTTATACTTATATGTTTAAATTGTTTATCTCAAGAAGGTGTCTGGGTGGGTGTAAGCATAGGTGGCTGTGCAGATCCCCCAGATCTCCAGCATGGTGACTTGGTCCATCCAATCTCACGCATAAACCATCCTCCTCCTCTGACTTGAGGGTCCCCCATGGGTCACATGATGGTGTAAAACACTCTTTCACCTCAGTCCCAGTTCAGTCACTACTTCTCGTGTTTTCCTGGGAGTCCCGTTCCTTAGCCCCCTTCACAGCTCTGTCCTCCCACACACCAGGGTCAAGCTCCATCCTGATTCCTGTGTTGTCATAATGGAGCATGATCTGCCTTAGGTCCCAGGGTCATTTTGCCAGCACCATTCTGGGACAGCTACAGGACGTCCTAATTTCTCAGAGAGGGAAGCTCCCAGGGTAACAGATGCTTCTCTCTGTGACACTGAAGAATGACCTCTGCTCAATACCTCTCCCATGTTACTTTACTGATTGCACCAGTGAGGACTTGAGACTAATAAGGGGGAAGGACAAGGGGCCTGAACCTGTGTCAGGGGAAGGTGGGGTCAGATAGGCAGAGCTGCTCAGGCCTCCCACACACTGAGGCTGTGGCTGGTCTCAGGGTCCTTTGTCCTGCTGTACTGGATACAGGACAAATTCTTTCTCAGGCGTCACTTTTCAGGGCTCCCCTCCATGGATGTAAGCACCTGAAAGAGCTGTCAGTGAGTCCAACCACAGAGGAGAATGCTCCATGGAATAAGGGGTAAGTTGTGGTGAGGAGGCTGCAGTCTGCTCAGCAGACCTGGGATGGGGACCCGCCCCTTTGTGACAGGTCAGTTTTAAATTTTTTTTAAAAACCCCTGTCAAGGCCTTCAACTGATTGAATGAGGCTCAATGGCATCATGGATAGTTGTCTTCTTTAATCAAATCATACCAATTTCGTATTCATCTTATCTAAGCAATATCTGCACAGAAACATCTAGAATAATGTTTCACTGAATATCTGGGTGCCGTGGCCCACCTATAATGGCACATAAAGTTATCCATGACACGCCTCTACCTTTTCTTTGGGTATGGAGTGGTAAAAGAAATCCAAGGCACATGTGGCTTCAATTTGGGTCCTAAGTATCATGGTTATGGATGGTCCCCCTCCTAGCCTGGGGTCCCCTCTTCCTCACTGTCTTGACACAAGACCAGGTAAAGGCTCCTGATGCTCCTGCATGCAGCTCTTCCCAGCTCTGCTCCACTCCCCCAGGGCGGAGCCTGCCCTGTGTGCACAGGTCTCTGCTGCTCTCCTGCTGATCCGGCCTCTTGAAGGACAGAAGCCAACATCGAAGGCCCTAGGAGGGGCAATGGTACTGGATAGAAAGATGTGATCTTGTCACATCAGCACTGGAGACATCTCATCACAATGCTGGACCCATTGAAAGTACCACACACTCTCAGAACCCAGGTTCTCCTTTTTGGCTCCACATCACCCCACCCCAACAACTCTTGCTTCCATCTTGGGAAGAGGCTGAACATCCCTGCCCAGCACAACAAAAGGCCTGGTCCCCCTCCAGTGCCCCAGGCCTGAAAAAGGATCAACCTTCCGGACCCCAACAGCCTATCTTGTCCCCGCAGCAGGACTGACTATATATCTTTTTTTTTTAAGTTTTCAATATTTCTTTCTTTATTTATATTTTTTTATTTTTAATTTGATCAAGCAAAGACAATATCAATGAGTTTGTAGCCAGGCTTTTCAACGTCACTCCATGTGTGCACAGTAAAGGGACATCCAAAGTTTTGTTCTTAGTCATTTCATAATTTGGGGCTTCCACACTCAGTGACTCTCTCTTTCTGCAATTTTCTCCCTCACTCACCAACCTGTCTGACAGCCCCAAACTGTATTTTGAATCCTCAAGTTCAGGGACCCCAGCCCTCTCCTCTCTCTGTATTTTATGCCTTTCACGTTTCTGTCTCCAGACTGTGCTGACCCATCCATTCATGTTGCTGGGCTCAGGTCTCAGGAACAACATCATCTGTAGCAGGAGAAGCAGTAACATAGAGACAAACAGCGTGGCCTGGTGACAAAAGCATCCAGGCAGAAGCCCTAGAAATGTGGGACCTTGGAGTTGCTGTCTCACAGGCATCTGAGATGGGAACTTTGGTTCCAGGTGTAAGAAGGAATGGCTCCTGAGGGTCTCTTAGATCCTGTCCTAAGAGATGGCTGACCTTGATGGCTAGACATGGGACAGTTTTGACACGGGGCTCAGAGCCTGGAGGAATGGACACTCAGTCTCCCCTGTCATCCCCTGTGTCTCTAGCACTCTCTGGTCACTGTCTGTATCTAATGTCACATCAGGGTGACTCTGTGCTTGTCTCTAATCTCTGCTACCAACACCTGGGATCCGAGGACCTTTTAAGAATCTGTGTCTTTTAGGGTGACTGAACCATCTATAACAGCTTGCTGTTAACCTGGTCACCTCTCCAGAAATGCTGTTAACCTGGTCACCTCTGCAGATGCAGAGACTTTATCCTCATGGAAGAGAATCTTTTAAGATAAGCAATGGAAGGGTCATAGAAAAGCCAATACCAGCTATGCCCAGCTCAGGAGTTAAGAACCTACTAGAATCTGACCACAGAAACCAATGTAATCTGGTCCCAGTTCTCCATTTGTTGGGAACCCCATGCTGTTACTTCTGTCTGTTCCCAACACCAGAGTGGTGTCTGTCTTCCTGTTCTCCTGAGGCCATGGGCCATCACCTTCTTTCCTGGTCTTCTGGGCCTGACCCTCAGCCATGGGCAAACATGCTCCCCTCAAGATCCCACTCTCAGGACCCCAGGTTCCCTTGTGAAAGTTGATCTTCCTAAGAGTCAGGAAACCAGGGGTGAGGCTTCTCTGACAGTCACAAGAATAAACTCACACTGGAGGGATGAGAGGGACCTTTGATATCCATGTTGCTGTGAATGGCAGAATTTCATTGTGTAGATATACCACATTTTCCTTATCCAGTCATCTGTCAATGAACATGAAGGTTGGTTCCGTATCTTGGTTATTGTAAATAGAAAACTGCAATGAACATGGGAGTCCCGGTTTCCCTTTGGGACGATGATTACCATTCCTTTGGGTGTATACCCAGTGGTGGGATTGCTGGATGATAGTATAACAGCGTTACCTGTATTTGTTTGAGAAACATCTATACTGTTTTCGGTAATGGCTGCACTACTTTACAGTCCCACCGATGGTGTAGAAGTGTTCCCCTTTCTCATTATCCTTGCCAGCATTTGTTATTCTCTGTCTTTTTGATATTAGCCAGTATTACTGTGGTGAAATGTTATCTCAATTTAGCTTTGACTTGTATTTCCCTGATGATTAGTGATGTTCAGTATGTTTTTCATGTGCCTGTTGGCCATTTGTATGTCTTCCTTTGAGGAATGTCTATCTATCTCCTTTGTCCAATTTTTAATTAGATTTTTTTCTTTACTGTTAAGTTGTTAAAGTTCCTTGTGTATTGTGGATATTAATCTCATGTCAGCTGTATAGTTTGCGAATAATTTTTCCCAATCTGTTGGCTGTATTTTCAACGTTTGGATTGTTTCCTTTGCTGTGCAGAAGGTTTTCAGTTGGATTTAATCCCATTTCTTTTTTGGCTTGTCCTTTTGGGGTCTTATTCCTAAAGTCTTTACCATTCCTACATCCTGGGATATTTCTCCTATATTATCTTCTAAGAGTTTTTTATTTTTAGGTCTTCTACTTAAGTTGTTAACCCATTTTGTGTTGATTTTGGTATATGGAGAGATGTATAGGTCTAATTTCCTTCTTCTGCACATGGATATCCAGTTTTCCCTGCACCATTTACCAAGGAGGCTGTCCTTTCCTCAATGTATGTTATTGGTGCCTTTGTTGAATATCGGTTAGCTGTAAGTGCATGGGTTAATTTCTGGGTTCTCTATTCTGTTCTGTTGGTTGGTGTGTCTGTTTTTATGCCAGTACCATGCTGTTATCATTCCTATAGCTTTGTAGTATAGTTTGAAGTCAGGTAGTGTAATGCCTCCAGCTTTATTTTGTTGCTCAGATTTGCTTTGGCTATTCAGGATCTTTTGTTCCATACAAATGTTAGGATTGTTATTTACATTTATGTGAAAAATGTCATTGGTGTTTTGATGAGGATTGCTTTGAATTTGTATATCATTGTGGGTAGTATGGACATTTTCACAATGTTTATTCTTCCAATCTATGAACAAGAAATGTCTTTCCATCCAATCTATGAACAAGAAATGTCTTTCCATCCTTTTGGTGTCTGTTTGAATTCTTCCACAGTGTTTTGTAGTTCTCATTGTAGAGATCTTTCACCTCTTTTTATAAATTTATTACTAGGTATTTTATTCTCTTGGTAACTACTGTAAATGGGCTTGGTTTCTTGATTTCTCTTTCTGCTTGTTTGTTCTTGGTGTATAAGAACACTATTGATATTTGTGTATTGATTTTGTACAGTGCCACTTTTTTTTTTTCCTTTTTGTCTTTTTCGTGACCGGCAACGGATCGCAACCCTCAGTGTCGCGCCCGCAACGGACCGGGACTGGCAACGGGATCGCAACCCTCAGTGCCGCGCCCGCACCTCGCTCAGCCTGTGAGCGGCCGGTGTGTATGTGGGATCCGAACCCTCGGCGGGAGCACCACCGCGCTCCCAAGCAGCGCACTGTAGCAGTGCGCCACCGGGCCGGCCCAGTACAGTGCCACTTTACTGAACTTGTTTATTAGCTCCTTGGAAGAGGTTATGGGTTTTTCTATAGATAGGATCAAGTCATCTGTGAACAGTGACAATTTGACTTTGTTTTTTCCAATTTGGATGCCATTTATTTCTTTCTCTTGCCTGACTGCTCTGCCTAATACTTCCAATACTATGTGGAAAAGTAGTTTTGAGAATGGGCATCCTTGTTCCTGTTCTTAAAGGAGAAGCATTCACCTTTTCTCCCTTCAGGATGCTGCTGGTGGCGGGTAGTCATATAGGGCTTTTATTGTGTTGAGATACTTTCCTTCCATACCTGACTCGTTGAAGGTCTTTATCATGAAGTGATGCCAAATTTTGTCATATATTTTTCTGCATCTATTGAGATAATCATATGACTTTTGTCCTTGTTTTTGTTGATATGGTGTATCACATTTATTGATTTGTTTATAGTGAAACATCCTGGCATCCATATGATTAATTCCACTTGATTTTGTTATATGATCTTTTTCATGTGCTGTTGTATTCTGCTTGTTAATATCTTGTTGAGGATATGTGCATCTATGTTCATCAAGTACACTGGCCTGTAGCTTTCTTTTTTGGTTGTGTCCTGTCCGGTTTTGGTATCAGAGTGATGTTGGCCTCATAGAATAAGTTTGGGAGAATGGCCTCTGTTTCAAATTTTTGTAATAGTTTGAAAAGGATTGTTGTTAGTTCTTCTTTAAAGATTTGGTAGAATTCAGCAGTGAAGGCATCTGGTTACCTGAGGCCATTCATAATGGCTACTGACAGAGCTGTTGTAAAAATGTTTACTGAGGATTTTTCTCAGATTAATAATAGAAGTGACAAGAAATGAATATATTTAAAAATAAGCAATTAATTTGATTTTTAAGTACTCGATGCCAAGAATAACAACCAGGGCTGGATGCGGCCGCAGCGCCATGTTGGATGCTCTGCTTGTTGAGTGAAGAATATCCGCCGGCATCGCCTGAGCCCTGCTCCCGAGATGGGCGCCNGCTCCTGAGGGTCTCTTAGATCCTGTCCTAAGAGGAGGCTGACCTTGATGACTAGACATGGAACAGTCTTGACACGGGGCTCAGAACCTGTGTGTCTAGCAGTCTCTGGTCACTGTCTGTATCTAATTTCACATCAGGGTGACTCTATGTTTGTCTTTAATCTCTGCTACCAACACCTGGGATCTGAGGACCTTTTAAGGATCTGTGTCTTTTAGGGTGAGTGAACCATCTGTGACAGCATGCTGTTAACCTGGTCACCTCTGCAGATGCAGAGACTTTATCCTCATGGAAGAGAATCTTTTAAGATAAGCAACGGAAGTGTCATAGAAAAGCCAATACCAGCTATGCCCAGCTCAGGAGTTAAGAACCTACTGGAATCTGACCACAGAAACTTATGTAATGTGGTCCCAGTTCTCCATTTGTTGGGAACCCCATGCTGTTACTTCTGTCTGTTCCCAACACCAGACTGGCATCTGTCTTCCTGTTCTCCTGAGGCCATGGGCCATCACCTTCTCTCCTGGTCTTCTGGGCCTGACCCTTAGCCATGGGCAGACATGCTTCCCTCAAGATCCCACTCTCAGGACTCCAGGCTCCCTTGTGAAAGTTGATCTTCCTGAGAGCCAGGAAACCAGGGGTGAGGCTTCTCTGACAGTCACAAGAATAAACTCACACTGGAGGGATGAGAGGGACCTTTGATATCCATGTTGCTGTGAATGGCAGAATTTCATTGTGTATATATACCACATATTCCTTATCCAGTCATCTGTCAATGAACATGAAGGGTGGTTCTGTATCATGGTTATTGTAAATCGAAAACTGCAATGAACATGGGAGTGCAGGTTTCCCTTTGATATGATGATTACCATTCCTTTGGGTGTATACCCAGTGGTGCGATTGCTGGATAGTATAACAGCGTTACCTGTATTTGTTTGAGAAACCTCTATACTGTTTTCGGTAATGGCTGCACTACTTTACAGTCCCACCGATGGTGTAGAAGTGTTCCCCTTTCTCATTATCCTCGCCAGCATTTGTTATTCTCTGTCTTTTTGATATTAGCCAGTATAACTGGGGTGAAATGTTATCTCAATTTAGCTTTGATTTGCATTTCCCTGATGATTAGTGATGTTGAGCATGGTTTTCATGTGCCTGTTGGCCATTTGTACGCTTTCCTTTGAGAAATGTCTATCTAGCTCTTTTGTCCCGTTTTTAATTAGATTTTTTTCTTTACTGTTAAGTTGTTCAAGTTCCTTGTGTATTCTGGATATTAATCTCATGTCAGATGTATAGTTTGCAAATATTTTCTCCCATTCTGTTGGCTGTATTTTCAATGTTTTCATTGTTTCCTTTGCTGTGCAGAAAGTTTTTAGTTGGATGTAATCCCATTCTTTCTTTTCTTTTTTTGCTTGTCCTTTTGGGGTCTTATTCCTAAATTCTTTACCATTCCTACATCCTGCAATGTTTCTCCTATATTTTCTTCTAGGAGTTTTATACGTTCAGGTCTTATACTTAAGTTGTTAATCCATTTTGTGTTGATTTTGGTATATGGAGAGATGTATAGGTCTAATTTCCTTCTTCTACACATGGATATCCAGTTTTCCCAGAACCATTTACCAAGGAGGCTGTCCTTTCCTCAATGTATGTTAGTGGTGCCTTTGTCGAAGATCAGTTAGCTGTAAGCGCATGGGTTAATTTCTGGGTTCTCTATTCTGTTCCATGGGTTGGTGTTTCTGTTTTTATGCCAGTACCATGCTGTTATCATTCCTATAGCTTTGCAGTATAGTTTGAAGTCAGGTAGTGTAATGCCTCCAGCTTTATTTTTTTGCTCAGATTTGCTTTGGCTATTCAGGGTCTTTTGTTCCATATGAATGTTAGGATTGTTATTTCCATTTCTGTGAAAAATGTCATTGGTATTTTGATGAGGATTGCATTGAATTTGTATATCATTGTGGGTAGTATGGACATTTTCACAATGTTAATTCTTCCAATCCCTGAACAAGAAATGTCTTTCCATCTTTTGGTGTCCTGTTTGAATTCTTCTACAGTGTTTTGTAGTTCTCATTGTAGAGATCTTTCGCCTCTTTTTATAAATTTATTACTAGGTATTTTATTCTCTTGGTAACTATTGTAAATGGGCTTGGTTTCTTGATTTCTCTTTCTGCTTGCTTGTTGTTGGTGTATAAGAACACTATTGATATTTGTCTATTGATTTTGTATAGTGCCACTTTACTGAATTTTTTTATGAGCTCTTTGGAAGAGGTTATAGGTTTTTCTATAGATAGGATCATGTCATCTGTGAACAGTGACAATTTGACTTTGTTTTTTTCCAATTTAGATGCCATTTATTTCTTTCTCTTGCCTGATTGCTCTGGCTAATACTTCCAATACTATGTGGAAAAGGAGTTGTGATAGTGAGCATCCTTGTTCCTGTTCTTGCAGGAGAAGCTTTCACCTTTTCCTATTCAGGATGCTGCTGGTGGCGGGTTTGTCATATAGGGCTTTTATTGTGTTGAGATACTTTCCTTCCATACCTAACTTGTTGAAGGTCTTTATGATGATGAGATGCTAAATTTTGTCAAATATTTTTCTGCATCTACTGTGATAATCATATGGCTTTTGTCGTTGCTTTTGTTTATGTCATGTATCACATTTATTGATTTGTGTATAGTGAAACATCCTGGCATCCCTGGGAGGAATCCCAGTTGATTATGTTATATAATCTTTTTGATGTGCTGTTATGTTCTGCTTGCTAATATTTTGTTGAGGATATGTGCATCTATGTTCATCAAGTATACTGGCCTGTAGCTTTCTTTTTTGGTTGTGTCCTGTCTGGTTTTGGTATCAGAGTGATGCTGGCCTCATAGAATAAGTTTGGGAGAATGGCCTCCGTTTCAATTTTTTGGAACCATGTGAAAAGGCTTGTTGTTAATTCTTCTTTAAAGATTTGGTAGAATTCAGCAGTGAAGCCATCTGGTTTCCTGAGATCATTCATAATGGCTACTGACAGAGCTGTTGTAAAAAACGTTTGCTGAGGATTTTTCTCAGATTAATAATAGAAGTGACAAAAAATGAATATATTTAAAAATCAGCAATTAATTTGATTTTTAAGTACTGGATGCCATAAGTAAGTGTACGAAAAATACATTAGAATAAATTTTTAAAAATCAGATTGACAGAAAGTAAAATAAAATGTACCACCTATTATATAATCTAAAAATTATTCAATTGTTTATTATTCTGATCCCCGTATTAAAAAAGCATGAACTTCAAATACATCTATAGGAAAACAACTGTAAAATTCCGCATGTACCAAAAGAAAATTTGAACAAATGGTAACATTCTTCCTTATATAATGGAACTATGTAAAAATTTCAGAGATGAGTAGATAGGTAATACAACCTTTTTAAAAATTTTATTATTGTTTACATGTGTTTTCTTTCGAGAAGGTGTGTGGGTGGGTATAAGGAGAAGAGACTGTGCAGACCTTTAGACCTCATTAGGAAGGACTGGTAAATGACAAAGCCAGTCACTCCTCACCATGCAGAGTGACTGTGCCTTCCCTGTGTGAGGCCCGGTACCTGCAGTGATGGGTCCCATGGCCCCCTTCCAGGGTCCTGGATGCAGCAACACCTCACTCAGCTGGCCCTAGCATATGGAAGTGACGGTCACCACCTCCTGAGTATCAGAGTCTACTGGACAGTGTGGCCTGGCACCACCAGCTCCTAGGAGAAGCACCAAATGATGATGATGCTGGCCCTTGACCCCCAGGTCCCCGACTGGTTCTCTTGCTCCAGGTCTGGCCAACAGGGCTCCTGTAATGCTGTGGGGATCTTCTGAGGATGTGGGTGATTACTACTGTTCAGCATGTGACAGAAGCCCAGTGCTAACCCAGGGAACCTGCCCCAGAGGAAAATGAGGCACAAGCTTCTCATCTGATCCCTAGTCTGGACTACTGTAGTGGATTGAATTATGTTCACCCAAAACTCATTGAAGCTTGAATTGAGTCCCCAAGTTTTAGGTATTAGAAACTTAGCCCGCACTGTGACTGTTAAGAAGGTGGGAAATCCCATTACAGTAATCAAAAGGTGGAGCCTTGAAAATGTGATTGGATTGTAGGACCTTGCAGGAGTGAATGGTTTAAAAATGGTGTTCTCAGCATGGCTGTTCTCTCTGTTTCCACCATCTCGCAATGTGAAACCCCTGGATGGACTTTGGACTTCCCAGACTCAGAAACTGTAAACAGTAAATTTTGTTTCCTTATAAATCACCCAGTCTCAAGTATTTTGTTATAAGAAACAGAAATGGACTAATAAACCTGCAGACCCATTTTCACCTCACGTGACCAAGACCAGACTCAGGGCAAATTGCCACAGTCATTTATTTCTTTAGGAACAAGGCTCTGTGGCCCTTTCCTGAATCTTTGACCTTCTATCCAGTCAGTCTTTACACTGAGCTATTAAGATAAAACATCTTATCAGCATGGTCATTGCTACACAAGCAGGTAGCTCAGGTGAAAATGCTCTTGGTCATCCCAGATGCCTGGGTATGAGGCTTTCGTGTGTTTGTGTCCCTGTCTCAGTGTGGGTATGGTGTTAGGTATGACGGTGGTCAGCTTATGGTCCAGGGAGAAGTTGCTGAGGTTTGTGGAGTCAAAGAGAATAGTCCCCCAAATCTCTGCTCTTGTCTAAGGCACCTCCTGAGGTCTGAGTGTCCAAAAACGGAGAAGTGTTTCCAAGAATGAAGTACAAAGAATCATTAGAGACTATTATAATCAACAGTATGGCAACAAATATCTGGAAGATATGGATAAGTTTCTAGACACATACAAACTACCTAGACTGAACCAAGAGATAGAAAAACTGAACCGACCAAAAACAAGCATGGAGATTAAAGCGTTATTTAGCAATATCCCAACAAAGAAATGTCTGGGTCTGGATGGTTTTGCAGTTGAATTCTATCAAACTTTTAAAGAGGAGTTAATGCCAATTCTCCTCAAAATATTCCAAACAATTGAAACAAAACCTATTCTCCCAAACTCATTGTAGGAGACCAACATAACTCTGATACCAAACCCAGATAAAGACACAAGAACAAAAAAAATTACAGTCCAATATCCTTGGTGAACCTAAATGCTAAAATCCTCAACAATTTTTTAGCAATCTGAATACAGCAACATATTTAAAAAATTATACACTATGATCAAGTGGGATTCATCCCAGGGATGCAAGGATGGTTCAACATATGAAAATCAATAAATGTGATACATCACATCAACAAACTCAAAGAAAAGACCACATGATTATCTCAATAGATGCTGAAAAATCATTTGACAAAATTTAACATCCCTTACTGATAAAGACTCTCAACAAATTAGGTACAGAAGTAAAATACCTCAACACAATAAAAGCCATTTATGACAAGCCCACTGCCAGTATCATTCTGAATGGGGAAAAACTGAGGGACTTTCCCTTAAGAATGGGAACAAGACAAGGATGGTCACTCTCACCACTTCTGTTTAACATAGTACTCGAGGTACTAGCCAGAGGAATCAGGCAAGAGAAAGAAATAAAGAGAATCCAGAGTGGAAAAGATGAAGTCAAACTTTCTCTATTTGCAGATGACATGATACTATATATAGAAAAACCTCAAGAGTCTATTGAGAAACTCCTAGAGCTGGTCAATAACTTCAGTAACATTGCAGGATACAAAATAAATGCCCTCAAATCAGTTGCATTTATATACTCAAATAATAATTAATAGCAAGAGAAATAAAGAAATTAAGTCCATTTAAAATTGTCCTGAAAAAAATTAAATACCTAGAGATCAATTTATGCTAGGATGTGAAAGCCTTCTACAATGAGAACTACAAACCACTTCTGAAAGAAATTAAAGAATTCACAAAAAGGTGGAAAGACATTCCATGCTCTTGGATTGGAAGAATTAACATTGTGAAAATGTCTATACTATCCAAACTGATCTACAGATTCAGTGCAATCCCCATACCAATGACACTCTTCACAGAAATGGAAAAAGCACTCTTTGCCTTCCTAAGGAACAATGAAAGACCCTGAATAGCCAAAGCAATCCTGAGCCAAAAGAAGAAAACAGCCAAAAAACGGAGGCATAACACTATCTGACTTCAAAATATACTACAAGGCTACTGTAACCAAAACAGCATGGTACTGGTATAAAAATAGACATTCAGGTCAGTGGAGTAGAATTGAGAACTCAGAAATCACCCTTCAGTCTTATAGCCATATGATATTAAATAAAGGCAGCAAAAATCTACACTGGGGAAAAGACTGCCTCTTCAATAAGTGGTGCTGGGAAAACTGGATATCTATATGCAGAAGAAGGAAACCAGATACGCATCTCTCACTGTTCAGTAAAATCAACTCAAAATGGATTAAAGACTTAAGTATAAGACCTGAAACTGTAACATTACTAAGGGAAAATATAGATGACACACTTTAGGAACTAGGTCTGGGCACAGGCTTTATGAACATGAGCCCGAAAGCAGAAGTAGGAAAAGAAAAAAAAAATAAACAAACAGGATTATATCAAACTTAAAAGTTTCTGCACAGCAAAGGAAATA
>NW_007731842.1:41343-42156 GCF_000696425.1 Galeopterus variegatus
CTCTCTCTCTCTCTCTCTCTCTCTCTCTCTCTGCATCTCTGGGAACATCTGGTAGACTCACCTTCACCCTGAGCAGTGCCTTCAGTGTTGATAGTACATTTACTGGTAACAGCAAAAGACACAGAGCCTTCCTCAGTTTCTCCTGTACTGCTCCTCATGTACAAAGTTGGGATATGGGGCCCCCAGTTGCTTCTTTGGGTCCAAAAATCCTTTGGCCAATGCAGGTGTTCTGCACATCTCTGGGCTACAACTCTTAGATGAGACTGACTATTACTGTCAAATAAGTTATGGCAGCAATTATACTTACACAGTGTTCCAGACCTATGGGCAGGTGAGGCTAAACCCTACCTGTTGCTTTGCCCCCCACACATTAGTCACCCCACTCCCCCTTGGTGGTGGAGATGCAAAGTATTACTCAAAGCCCATCTCTTCTGAGCAGTGAGAGCCCCAGAAGTGGTTAATCTCCTGCCAGAACCCTCAAGCGAGAGGCATCCCTTCCTTGGGAAATTAACTCCAAATTGGGGTACTCTTCCTGCATTTATTTTCCAGACCAGGAAGTTACAAGAAGAGAACGTAGGCGGGGTTATAGTTTAACAGTATAGGGTGGTACCTTTCAGTGAAACATGACAGATGACATTCCAGTAAGGCAATTAAGTGTTCCATTAACAAAAGCCTGATCTTAGCAAACATTCCTCCCTCCAGCAATTTTCCAGTAACTTTACATTTCAATCAGTAACTAGTCTGTCCTTGAGCTAGCAACCTTGCTGTGCCACAAATCTTTATCTTACACCAGAGACTTATAGCCTGAGGAAA
>NW_007731842.1:43792-44632 GCF_000696425.1 Galeopterus variegatus
AAAGGATGTGTGTGGAGAAAGTGCCACGTTTGCTGGTGCTGTGGAGTAACCACGTAAACCTCTTGCTGAGGAGAGTAGCCCTGATCCAGTCCCTGTGCATCAGGTAATGGGAAAAAGACCCCAAAGGCATTTCAGGGAATTTCCAGATTGCTGGTCTCATCACAGGCCCAGAGGCCTAGAAATACTGAATGGTGTCAGGGAACAGACCCGGTGCACACTTCATGACGTTCGGATGCTGCTCCTAGAACCCAGCTATTTTGGCTACTCCAGCTATGGTAACTTGGCCCCAGGTGCTGCTAGTTCCACTTCTTTGGAAGATACAAGGTGTAATTCTTGGCAGCATCCACGTTGTAAGTGTACAGTCTCAAAGGATGCAAGAGCGACGACCCAGATGATGGATGTAGCAAAAGTCTGGGGACCCAGGTAGAGATTTGTTGCATGGGCAGAGTCACCATGGGAACTCTCCACCAGGGATGATACATATACAAAAGCATATATGTGGAATATATAGAATATGTATATATGTATATATACACGCATATGGAATATATATAAACATGTATGGAATATATACGTATGTATTGTGTGTGTGTGTGGTGGGGGCATAATGATTTGATGGTTTAATGCATGGCCATGAGCAAGGCTCTGATAAGTGTATAAGGAGAGTGAGCGAGGTTTACTGACTCCTGCTCAGCCCGTTCTCACCATGTGATAACCTGGTTGCTGTGGGAATCTGTAGATTTTCCACCTAGAAGAAGACTCCCACCAAATGTGTCCCCTGGGTTTTGGACTCCCAGCCTCCAAAACTATAAGAAATAAATTTCATTTATTTATAAATTA
>NW_007731842.1:45964-46897 GCF_000696425.1 Galeopterus variegatus
CCCGGCCACACCCCTGGCAATTAATATCTTTTTACTGTCTCCATAGTTTTGCCTTTTCCAGAATGTTATATAGTTAGAGTCATAAAGTGTGTACTCTTTTCAGATTGGCTTCTTTCACTTAGCACTATGCATTTAAGCTTCGTCCAGGTCTTCTCATGGCTCGATAGCTCATTTCTTTTTATCACTGAATAATATTCCTTTGTCTGAATGTACCAGTTTGTTTACTCATTCACCTATTGAAGGACATCTTGGTTGCTTCCAAACCTTAGCAATTATGAATAAAACTTCTATAAACATCCCTGTGTAGGTTTTTGTATGAACATAAGTTTGCACTCGTTTGGGTAAATATCTAGGAGTGCAATTGCTGGATCCTGTGTGTACCTTTGTGAGAAACTGCCAAACTATCCTCCAAAGTGGCTATACCATTTTGCATTACCACCAGTAATGAATGACAGTTACTGTGGCTTCAAATCTTCACCAGCATTTGCATAGTCAGTGTGTTGCTTTCAGCCTTTCTAATATGTATGTTGTGGTATCTCATTGTTTTAATTTGCGATTCCCTAATAACATATGACGCTGAGCATCTTTTCATATCTTTATTTGACATCTGTATCTTTTCTTTGATGAAGAGTCTGTATGGAACTTTTGCCCATTTTCGAGTTGGGTTGTTTGTTTTCTGGTTGAGTTTTAAGAGTTCTTTGTATATTTTGGATACCAGTCCTTTAGCAATTATGTGTTTTGCAAATATTTTCTCCCATACGTAGCTTGTCTTTTCATTCCTTTAACGGTGCCTTTTGCAGATTGAACCTTTTTACTTGTAATGAAGTCCAACTTATCATTTTTTTTTCTACCAACATACTCCCAGGGTTGAGAGTCAATGCTCAAAGAAAAGAGTGAGCAGAGAGTCAGAAAAGAAAACTGGCTGCATGGTTG